>NW_016107481.1:1433502-1448822 GCF_001604975.1 Cebus imitator | reverse complement strand
GTTTCACCATGTTGACCAGGATGGTCTCGATCTCTTGACCTCGTGATCCACCCGCCTCGGCCTCCCAAAGTGCTGGGATTACAGGCTTGAGCCACCGCGCCCGGCTTATTAAATAATTCTTATAATTTACAACATTTCAAAAATAAAATTTTTTTGTTGCGTTGATGAACTTGTGGAACTTGGCAAAGTTGATAAAGTTGATAAATATTTCAAAGTTAAAATAATATTTACAGTGAAACAGGATAATGTAACTTGTAATCAAAATGCTATCAAGATGAGCATATAAAATGATATAAGAGCAGTTTTTTTTTTTTTGATGGAGTCTTGCTCTGTCGCCCAGGCTGGAATGCAGTGGCGTGATCTCGGCTCACTGCAACCTCTGCTTCCCTGGTTCAAGCGATTTTCCTTCCTCAGCCTTCCGAGTAGCTGGGACTATAGGCACCCACCACCGTGCCTGGCTAATTTTTTGTATTTTTAGTGGAGATGTGGCTTCACCATGTTAGCCAGGATGATCTCCATCTCCTGATCTTGTGATCCGCATGCCTCGGCCTTCCAAAGCGCTAAGATTACAGGCGTGAGCCACCATGCCCGGCCAGAGCAGTTGTTTTTTAAAAAGATGTGTATTCCTGTAACTTGTTATCTTTTGGTTTCTATTATTAGAAAACATTAGAAACATGCAGGAGCTCAATTATTCCTCCAGGACATATGTGAATTAGATAATATATTTCAGTTCCTAGTGAAGAGATAAGAAAACTGAAGATCCTATTGGGCCCTCATTAAATGTTTCTTGCCAGTATTTCACTTTGGGGAACAGTCTCAGGAGACAGTAGACTCTGCCTAGGGGAAAAAGAATGGGAAATTAGACCAGATGTCATATTTTCCATTGCAAATAAGACCAGAAAATCTGTTTTATTGGCTGAATGAAGCAAAATCATTCTACTGAACCCCTCTGACACTTTGCAAAACTGGAATCAAGTCAGTTCTTTCTCTTCAAAGACAAGGAAGATAATAAAGTAACAAATATGTGGGTAAACAGACGGCAGGTGTGAGGAAAAAGCTTTGTCTTTTGGCTGATCTGTTTATTAACAGAATGAGGTAAACAGGCAAAGAAAAAGTAAAACAGTGCTTGTTAAAGGCAATGGAAAGCAGATTAGATGACACAGTCTTTGTGATAATATAGCATTGACTTTTCTCATAATAATAACTGCACTACAAAGCATCTTATGTGAGTCCCAACAAAGTACCAGGTGCTCTGCTAGGTGTTTTTCCATGCATTACTTGACTCCTCACAATTGTCCATTGTAATATAACCTGAATTTTGCTGGTGCTTGCTCTTACCTGCTAACATAGGAAATCAGCTCTTAGAAGCTCTCTCCTTCCCGCACAATATTTCTGGACGTCCTCAGAAGGGACTTCACATGCATTCACAGACAAGTTTTGCCACTGACCATCTTTACTGGGTACCACTGTGTCTGTCATGTACACATTGCTGCAGATTTGGGCACAAGTGCCACTTTCCCTTGGGCTTTGGTGGATGTCATCACTGTCCTCCACTGCCACTCCTAATAGGTAGCATCTGCTGGACATCACTATCAATTTCATTGGTTAGCACTGTTGATAGCTGGAAGTGCTGAGGATTTCAGAGTTACATGGTGTTCTGTGGAGATGTGGGGAAGAATTCCTCTGCCACACACTGATAGTGGGCTGCCAATGGAGCACAGCATTTTAAAATGAATATGATTCTCTCCGTTTTTGACTTCCTGTCTGTATCTCCTCTCTGCCGCAGTAGGTTCCATTTGACAGATAGAAAGTGAGTCTCAAAGGAGCTAAGTAACCTGAGTTAGGTAACTTTCTAGAATTACATGGCTAGTAAGTGGTGGAACTGAGGGCTGGACTTTGATTTGTTTAAAGTCTAAGATTTTTTGATACACCCAATATACCGTGCTCCCTCTCCATTCTTGAGTTCTCTTGGGTGCTTGATGGTTCTGAGGATTCCTTCTTTGGAACTTGAAACTCTCTCTTCCCTTTGCCTCCAAGCCCAACCAAATTATCTTCCAAATTGGTCCTTCTTTGTCTTCTTCCCCAGATCCTCTTTTTCTTACCTATTAACCTATTGTTCAGCCCTCACCCTCTTTCCATCTTTCTTTACACTCTCCTTTAGACTCTCTAGTTTTGCCTATTGCCTTTAAAGAAACTTTCCCAACAATATTCACTTAAACAAACATTTATACAGCTCTTATTGCAGACGTTATGCTAAGCAATGGATATAAAAATATATGAAGGAATTTATAGTCTACTATAGAAAATATGCTAATCATTAATTATAGCACTCTATGATAGGTACTGTGAAAGGGCAGGCACAGGGAGTGATGGGGCAACAAAAATCAGATTATAAAGGTAGGGGCAAATAAATTAGCCTGGGAACTAAAGGAAGTTAGATGAGCAGCCCTTGAACTGAGCCTTGAAGAAAAAGTTGGTATCAGGTAGGTAAAGGATGGGGTAAAGGCACAATAGGCTAAACAAAGAAAGCAACACTTAGAAAATCAATGACTTGAAGCTTTATTTCCTGTTGCAGGAGCTGTAAGTAATTCAATAAATTAAGGGTGTGTGGGAGGAAGTAAAAGGGAATAGTATGAGGGTATTCACAGGCCAAAAATACTTCCAGAGGCTACACAGATAAAGCCAATGAGTGAAGCAGGCTGGGTAGATTACAACATGGAGAATGCAGACTGTGACAAACCAGAGAGCACATATACTGTCCCCATGGATGACTGCTCCTCCCTCTAGCCTGAGTTGCCACTGTGAATACAGACCCAGATATGATCAGAATTTTTTTTGTTGTTATTTTTCAAGGGAATCCTAGAACATAGATTTTTGTGTGAATTTTCCCAATGATTAAAATACCATGTAGCCAAACAAAATACATCTGCCTGCAACATCTGGGCCAAATCATGATGACCCATGTATATTAAGATAAAGAGATTGAACTTCCTCCTAAACACATTCAGCAGGACATCACTGGATGTTTTAAAGTGGGGATTTACATAATCAGATTTGAGTTTTGCAAAGACTACAGTTCACTGATAGAAATATGAAGGATGGATCAGAGACAGGCAAGACTGGAGGGTGAGTGAGCTGCTAGACATCCATGGTAGGAAATCAAATGTAGCCATGAGAGCAGGGGCAGCAGTGGTGGAGAAAAGAGAGCATACACAAGGATGGCTTGGGGTCTGCAGGGCTTGGTAACTGATTAAATAGGAAGAATAAAAAGAGACAGAAGAAGAAGAAGAATTTCCTTGCCATATGGGCCTATAGTTTTCTAGAAGCCCAGAAACCTTTCCCCTTCTGCAAAAAGTTCTGCAGTTCAGAAAGAGAACAGCAAAATGTTCCAGAAAGTTGAGTCTAGGCTTGTGTAATGAAATGAAGTGAGAGTATTTACAAATGTGCTTTATGGACCCCACCCAGAGATTCCTGCACTATCTCTTCTGTGTGATATCTGGTTATAATCATGGATTGGGTTATTATCCATTATACCATTCTTCTTTCAGAATGTCTCTCTTTCTTACAGCAACCAATTTAGTTTACATCTTCAGGCCCTGGTTATTACAATAGCTACCTGGTTAGTCATCCTGATTCTTGATCTCTATTCTTTAACTTGTCCTCAGGATGTTCCCTCTTTCCAACCACAACAAGATTAAACTCTTCTTCCTGGCTTTCAAAGCACTCTACAATTTGGCATCAACCTTCCCTTTGAACTTCTAACTGAAGCCTGATTTGCATCTTGTACCCTTTGTGAACTGGTCGCCTCAAAGCTCATTTTTGCCTTCAGGACTTGGCTCTGTTTGGAAAGCCCTAACTTCTCCCCTTGTACACAGGAAATGGTCCTTCTCCCTTGACGTCCTCTATTTTGGTCTCCTTGCTCTTCCAAGTTCCTAAAGCAGTTTGGACCTCTGCTAGATGGACCACAGGAAGAGTTCTTGAAGCCTTAAAATGCCTACCACATATAAGGAGTAGCAGTCCTCTCCTGTGTATGCTGCAATGACTCCAGCAGGATGCTTCCAGTGAGCCCAACTCAGTGTCCTGATCATGGTGGAGTACACTGGATAGGCATTACATGTTTCAGAGGCAGCTATATTTGGATTGAGTCATCTCTGAGATTACTTGTCACAAACCTGACCTCAAAGACATGTTTCATATGATGGTTAGTACTCTTTTTATGGAAGGATAAAATGTTAGATGAACGAAGTTATTTGTATTTAGGTTGTTATGAGAAAAAGCAAATTCTTAATTCTCTGTGTAGCCACTACATTTACCAATGCAAGAGGAATACCAGATCAAGGTACACTGAATGACTGATGAAGAAACTCCCTCTGCTACCCCAGATTCCAGCATATTTTTGCTAATAATCTCTATCACTTAAAGGAAGTCTGTGAACGTCTTATGCTAAATCGAGTTTTTAAAAAACTGTAGTATTGTTTCATGGGCTTTAGGCATCTTCCCAAGAAGACCTCAGAGATATTTCAAGTGGAAAGCATATGGCTAACGCCAGGCAAAAATCAGTTGGCTACCTTTCAAGCGGCTCTACAGGTTAGATTATCTTGGGAAATTTACCACAGCTCATGATCTGGCTCTCAGTCCTGTGGGTTTTGAAACTGGATTTTATCAACACAATACAGATCTATTTGTCATTAGTGGTTCACATTAACCAACCTACAAAGACTGGTGGAAAAACACAGAACATCTGGTATTAGTAACTGTCCTAAGGACTGGAATGTTTTCTAGGAACATGAAATCTGAGTAAGGATTAGAGTAAGAAGAGTTCCATGTGTCATAATGTTCATGAGAGGAAAATGGGTAAAGGTAATGTTATTGCCAAAAACTGCACATGACCTGCAGCTGACATTATTGCTGGGGCAGCTGACAGTGAACTAGCATCACTGGTGGGTGTTTATTCCAGATTTGATAGTCTTTCTTCAGCTCAATGTTCAGCAATGAATGGTCTATAATGGAGATATATCCATCCCAGGAACCAGGTACTTCTCTCCGTGGCTGAGGGTACTCTTTCTATTAGATAATGATAATGATAAATCATATCTAAGAAATTGAATGATTGATGGGATATGGTGAATGAGGTGAAAGTAAGAGTCATAACCCTCCTCTCCCCTGCAGTTACTTTATGATGTGAATAACTGGATGTGTAATGGAGCCATATGATTGTTTTCTAGAGGGAACAATAGTTGTCAGTTTTGGACATACGCAGTGATTTAGAGACATCCAAATTGAAACGTCCTATAGGCAGTTCTATATTCAGGTATGTTTGCTCAAAAGCTTGATCTGCACCCGAGAGATAAATTTGGGATTTGTCAGTGTATAGATGATGAAAGCCATGAGAATTGATAATATTTCCTAGGGGGAAAGTATGAAGAACAGAGAGTAGAGGGCCTAGGACAAAATTCTGAGGAGTATCAACATTTACTTGTTGGTTAGAGAATTAGAGACTGACATAAGAGACTTAGTATAGCCAATAATGTAGAAAGAAAATGAGGAGTGTATGCTAACATGGAAACCAAGACCAGAGACTATTTAAAGAAAAGTGTGTAGGCACTTCCTGAATGGTGAAGTAAATTCCAAGCATAAAATGGCTGTGGCTCTGCATAGAATTAAGTGTTTCAAATTTAGCAAGGTTCTACCTGAGCAGACATGGTCTCTGGCAGCAGTGTAACCTGTTAGGGACCTTAAGGAGCCTTGGAAAAATTCTCTGCATCTATTCAGTGTCTGCCCTGCCATAGCAGGGGGCACTCTGTTTGGTCTGAATTTATGTATAATTTGCTATATAAATAAGAGAGTGAAGAACTTAATTGTATTAACCACTATAAAACTAAAAAATAATCTTAGAATTCAGCAATATCTGGATCAAATGTCTTTGGTGAACTTCAGCATAGCAGTGGGGGTGGAATAAGAGTGGGCTGAGAAACCAAAGACTTGCTCCTGAAAGAAGGGTGTGTGTGTGTGTGTGTGTGTGTGTGTGTGTGTGTGTGTGTAAGGCAAATATATGCTACTAAACATTAGGAGAACTGGATCAGAGTATTGCAAAATGCCCTTTGAAAAGTTATTTTATATTCAGTCTTAGAAATTTTACTTTGGTATGTTAGTTTGGTCTTTCTTTTCAAGAGCCATTAGTGATGGCTTTAAAAAATTAAGTCTGAAAATGCTGGAGTGTTTCTGGGAATATTTGATGCCCACAGAGTATGGCTTGAAACCTTCACGCCAGAGGAATGTTGCCATCATTGATTAAAAGTGAGTAACTGCATATGGCCTGTCCACATTAAACTAAGGTCAAAGTTCAAAACTCAGAAATATTAAACACACATTTAGGATGACATCTGACAACCTCAGTCTGCAGGATGGAACTCTAATAATTAAAGGACCATGTACTGCACTCAGCCACACACTAAACTCCCACTGCCATTGAGAGACATCATTCTTGGCTTAAATCAGCAAACAGGGATATAAAGGCATGCCATTCATTTGTACTCCCTTTAGGAACAAATTAACTTTGAAAAATTCCGAGAGATGTCTGATTCATGAAGGACCAGGTAAAAAGGAAAATCCAGATCCTTCCATGAACAGTAGGGTAGTAGATATTTTCTCCTCTTGGAGTGAAGAGGATTGGAGAGGCGGGGTGGTAGGGGGGCGATTCTCCTTAAACAGTCATCCCCACACCCACATGCTCAAAACAATTTAAAATGGCCCTCCAGGCTCCATATTCTCTTTCATCTAAACTCATAATTAAGAATTGCTGTTTTTAACTCACTTTCCAAAGAACAAGGCTGCAGTATACCAGGATGTGGTAGCTACTGCAGTGCTATAACCCCAGAATTGCCATAGCTACTAACCTATTTTCCTCTTGTACTATTTTCATTCATCTCTGGCAAGCAGCCAAATACTAATCTGTACTGAGACCTGGAAGTATGCCAAAGGAATCAATCTGCCTCCATGCTTTGCCTCTCTAAAATATCCCTAAATGGGACCATATTACCGGTGAGACCTCACCACAATTTTGTAGAGGACCAGAGGCTTTGCCATCACACAGATCTGGTTTCAAGTCCTAGCCCTGCCACTTGGCCTCTGTATGAGCACTTTGCTTTGCCTCGATTCCTGTTTCATTTGAATAATGGGCACAAATAGGGTTATTGTGAGAATTAAGTGAGATAATTAACGTAGAATCCCAGCACAGTATCTGACTTAGAGTATGAGCCCTAAATAAATGTTAACTGTTAGATATATTAAAAGGGCTTGAAATTATTATAAATTTAGCACAATTGGAAATAATATTTCAAGTGAAAGGCTATTGGAATCATAGGTTTCTCCAGTGAGCCTCATACATAATAGAAATCCTTTTCTACAATTGAGAGAAACTTTAAAGAGACTTTGATTATGATTTCCAAAAAGGCAAGGATTGAGAGGCTCTTTAATGAGACAGTCCTTTATCATGACAAAACTAGCCTAGGAAAGCTTCATCCAAGAATTATCACAGCATCAATTTTTAGGAACCCAGGTTGAAACACCATGCCTACGCTGTCTCAACCCCACTTTGCATACATGGTGATTATAAAATGAAATAAAATAACAAATATAACTATAAGAAGTAAGATTTGAAATTTTATATGATAATGTATATCATTCAGCAGGCCAAAATTTTTCAAATACAACTTTCATTTTTAGAAAAAAGGAAAGGGAGAAAAATAGTTGTAAAATAAATAAAATGAAATAAGTTTAGTTAACTCTACTGGATATTTTAATTTCTTACAAAATTAATTGACCTATATCTGACTCTACTTAATACTGTTGTTATTGACTAGAAGTGTATAATTTTCTTACTTTCCATTTTTATTCATTCATTCACTTAATATTTTTAAAAACCTACACTAAAACTTGGTTTTTGTAATGAACTATACAGCCTGTTTAATAGTAAAACATCTCTTTGACAATTGAATATCTCCATACACTGATTAAAAATGTCTATGCTTAAATCACATTTTTGGTATGTGTAATTTATTGTGACCTTTCAAAAGACAGACATTAGAGAATGAGGGTTAAAGTATTTGTATCTATGACACAAAATAGTGTGAGACCAGACTGTGAAGAATTTAACTTCAAGTAGATGCTCTTACAGTGTACAGAACATGCCTGTCTCATTTTACTTGGCTAAGGGCGATAAAGAGAATAAGTAATAGTATTGTCCAGAGGCCAAAAGAGCCTAGAGGCATAAAATTACAGATGGCTTCACAACACAGCCCAAGTTACTGGAATCTAGGAAAGGATGAATTTAGAAATACAGTAAATGTTTGTTTATCTTGGAATTCAAACAACCAGCATATGCAGATAATGAGAAAGTTCTTCCTTCCTATTCTGCACTCCAGTTTTAGGAAAGGAGACAAGTAGGAAATATGCTGTTGCCAGAATTTTGGTTTAAAAACCAAAACCAGGATGTGCCATAGGGTCAGAACAGGTTTGGTATAATTTTTCACACCTTCCATATAGCTATACAGTGAAAATTGTTCAGGGTTACATAAAACAGGTTAAACCAGGCCAACATTTCCTGTGCTTTTAGTCCAGTTAGTCATGCACGCAAATTTCACAAGCATGTGCCCATTGCCATACTTCTTTAGTCATAAAGTGAGTGCCTTGGTCAGAGGCAATGCTGTGTGGAATACCATGACAGTAGATAAGGCATTCTGTGAGCCCATGGGTGGTAGTCTTGGCAGAAGCATTGCATGTAAGATAGGCAAATCTATAACCAGAGCAATGGGTTTGTCTGTTCCAGTGAGGACAAATCTCTTCCTTTCCATGATGGAAGAGGTTCAATATAATCAATCTGCCACCAGGTAAATGGCTGATCACCCCTAGGAATGCTGCCATATTGAGGGCTCATGCACCACCCACATGTCAGGTATACAACAGGCCCACGGTACAATTCTGTGCAAACTATTCAGAGAATGTGCATGAATGAGAATGTTCATGTAAGGAAATAGTGAGAAATTAGGTTGGGAAAGTAGTTTGGAGCCTGACTCTGAAAGACTTTGAAGATCAGGCTAAAGAATCATGGAAGAATTTTTGTGACAAAGAATGATATAACCAAAGGAGGGCTTTGTTGCACTCATTTAGAAATGGGTTGCAGGCTAATGTTCTCCCTCTTTCCTTTCATGGGCCCACCGCTGAAGTAGGCAGAGGGTGGGAGGTGAGCTGTTAGTGGCTATAACAGGACCCTTTATCTGAGAGGGTCAGCGGGATTTGCTGGGGCAAAAAGAGTAAGCGCCCAGCCATAAAGAAACTTTTGAAAGACAATGAATATCTTTCTAATAATGAAGCTATAAGTATGTGATTTAAAAAGGTATATGATAATGGGAATTAGACAGCTTATTCCTAATCACTACCATAGCAAGATAGTCTAAAAAATTTAAAAGGCAATAGTAATAAATAGCATATACCATGGGGGAAAAACATAAAATGGAGAGATATTAATTAAAATATATTAGCAGAAGTGAGAATAATCTTTTTTAAAAATATCAGGGAAAGACAATTAAAGCTTATTTGTTACAATGAAAATATTTCAGTTCCATATACCTACTTGAAATAGTTCTCTCCCCTTCAGGGCAATTAATGCCAGAATCACCAATATTAAATTGCATTCATTTTTTGAGAGGAGCAGGCCATCTAGTGGTAAAGAGGCCTATCACAATGGGCAGTATAAATACCTTATGGATTACATATGATGCTAAATGAGGGTGGGAGTTATTATAAATAAGTTACTTATCTTTTTACAACAAAGAACTGTCTCGTAGTGATATCAGGTTAGCCTCAGACAGTATTTTCTAAAAGTGTATTGTTTTTTTTGATGTAGAGAAAAGAAAAATTCACCACAAATACTGAAAAACAATACAAAGGGAATAACTAAGTAATAAAAAAGTTAAAATAATTACTTTTATAATCAAAACTATGATTCATACGGTTGAATTTCTTTGATCGAACTAAATATTGGAGCATCAGTGTTGCTTCCTAATGGCTAAGATTTAGGCTTGACAGATTTTTAAATTTGAATTATTTACTCATGTCAACTGAAAATTATAATTCCAGATAATTAAAGTTTATTTGTTGGCTAATTTAGTAAATAGGTCTTATGTACTGGGGACTGTGTGTTGGGGGATAGAAAGGTAACGGTTAATCTGGCAGTTTGAACTTGCTGGAGAATAAACGTGAATTAGTTTTATTTTTCTCCAGTCACTGCTCTCTCAACAGAATCTTAGGCAGATATATAACTTGCCTTCAGTTATTAAGCAATGTCTAGCCACTTACAAGCTCTATTCTCATCTTTCCTACTTCCCCAGCCCCTGCTTGATTATAACTCAAGGGGACAACGGCAGGGAGACAGGAGCTGTTCACTCTTCTTGTTGTTGTTTTTTTAAATTATACTTTAGGTTCTGGGGTACATGTGCAGATCATGCAGGATTGTTGCATAGGTACATACATGGCAATGTGGTTTGCTACCTACATCCCCCCATCACCTATATCTGGTATTTCTCCCCACGTTATCCCTCCCCAACCTCCCCATCCCCGCTGTCCCTCCTCTGTTCCCCCCTAACAGACCCCAGTGTGTGATACTCCTTCCTTGTATCCATGTGTTCTCATTGTTCAACACCCACCTATGGGTGAGAACATGTGGTATTTGATTTTCTGTTCTTGTGTCAGTTTGCTGAGAATGATGGTTTCCAGATTCATCCATGTCCTGACAAAGGACACAAACTCATCATTTTTTATGAATGCCTAGTATTCCATGGCATATATGTGCCACATTTTCCTTGTCTAGTCTATCATCGATGGGCATTTGGGTTGGTTCCAGGTCTTTGCTATCGTAAAATCTGTTCTGTAACATGTTCACTCTTCTTACCTCCTTCTTCCTTTCCAAGCTCTCTTGGGTTTGAGGGCATGAAGGAGAGACTAAAAGGAAAAGGCACCAGTCTGTTTAACTAGTTGAGCTCATTACGAAAATTGCTATGCATCACTGCCTCTCTGGGAAATGTTGACTAGACATTTGTACCCTTTCTGTGGCAGGTTTCCTACTGCTGGTTCTTGTGGGAGCACTTGTGAGGTTCTTCAGGGGAACCATTTCCTTGACACCTTTAATGGTGGTGTACCCCATTGTCTCTTGCCTCTGGAGTTACTTCATCCAGTAGAATGCCTACTAGCTGGGGCATGAGAAACATGGCTAAAGTCCTGCTACTCTCCTGGTATTTGACTCAAGGAAACATTCATTCTTGCAATGGTTATTTCCAACAACTGCTTCTCTATGCCCCTCTCCAATTTCCTTTTCCTTGAAATGTAGTTGTGGGACAGATCAATAACAGTACTGCCTAGGAAGTTGTTCACCTGGGGAATGAGATTCTAGTCTCCCAGTATTGTCAGTACTGAAATCTCTATAAGTTACTTTCTTGGTGCTCGGTTTATGACTTGGGGGCGGGGTATGTCTAAAGAGAGTTTGTAGGCCATCGTGCAGGAAGGCGGAGCCTAGATGGAGTCTTGTAGAATCCCTGAGTTGAGTGAGGCCTTAGAGTCCAGGGAGACCAAAGCAGATAAAATTTAATAGAAAGAATTTCAGAGAGAACAGAGATGCACAGAGAGAGCACTTGAGAGATCTGCAGAGGATCCCCTCAAATATTCAGATGTGTACTGATAAGTACAACCGTCTGAGGAAAGACTCTTACCATTAGCCAGGAAACATGTACTTTTGGCAAGGAAAGACCCAAATGAATTAAAAGTAACAGGGCCAGAAACAATGCCTGTTCCTCACCAGCCAGACAGAAAAACCTCAAGGTTTATGGAGCTCTGGCAGAGTATATAAAAGCTTCTGCCTCAATAGTTGGCAATAATTAGGTTTAGACTGAGCACTGCCCTGCTTCCACTTAACAATCTTAAGAGCAAGACACAAAAGGATCAAACAGCTGCCAAATAACTTAACTGTCTTCTGGAATGAAGCCCAACAATGTTTATAGAACTACAAAAACATCTAGCACCCAACAAGTTAAAGTTCACTATTCCTGGAACCCAGTAAAAATAACCAGCTATACAGGAAGCAGGAAAATATGACCCATAATGAGGAGAAAATTAATCAGTTGAAACTGAACCATAGCTGATATAGAGTTAGAATGAGTAGATAAAGGCATTAAAACGATTGTTATAGCTGTATTCCGTATCATCAAAAAGCAAAATAGAGACATTGAAGATATTTTCAAAAGATCCAAATCTAATTTTAGAGGTGAAACAATAGTATGTGAGATAAAAATATAAGGGAGAGAATTAACAGCTTATTAGACATTACAGAAGAAAAACTTAGTGAACTTGAAGATAGTAATAGAAACAATCAAAAACAAGACAAAAGAAAGGGAATAGAAAAAAACAACAGGGGAACAGTCACACAGTCTAACAGACATCTAACTGGAGACCCTGAAAGAGGAGAGAAAGAAAGAAATAGAAAAAATATTTGAAGACATAATAGACAAAAATATTCCAAATTTGATGAAAAGTATAAACCCACAGAACAAAGAAGCTTAATGAACCCAAAGAAAGCTGCCCAAAGGAACATCATCATATCAAAATTGCTCAACCCTAGTGAGAAGATGGTGAAACAACATCTTTAAAGTATTGAAACAAAAAAAATCCTCTGTCAACCTGAAATCACGAGAAAAAAATCATAAAAACAGCCAGAGGGAGAAAATTCACCTTATGTACAAGGGAACAAAAATTAGAATGACAGCAGATTTGTCACTGAAATCAGCGCAAGTAAGATGGTGAAACAACATCTTTAAGGTATTGAAAGAAAAGAAAAAAAAATCCTGTCAGCCTGAAGTCTATATCCACTGAAAATACCTTTCAAAAATGAAAGCAAAAGTAAGTGCTTTAGGAGACATACAAAAGCTGAAAGATATTAAAAGAGATGGGGGAAAAATCTGAAAGAATTCATCACCAGCAGAACTTCACTGCAAGAAATGCTAAAGGATGTCTTTCAGGAAGAAGGAAAATGATATCAGATGAGAAACATAGATTGACGTCATGACAAATGATGACCTAAGGAGCACAAAGGCTATGAAAAAAGAAATGGAAATATATTATTGTAAGTTTCTTTTTTTTTCTTGGTGAATTCTGCTTCACAATGAATTATGTAAGTTTCTTATACTATACATGAAGTGGCAAAATATCACTTGAAGATGTATGTCACTTATAACCCCTAGAGCAACCTTCAAAACAAAAAAGATGCAGCTAACAAGTTAACAAAGGAAACACATTATAATACCAAATGTTCAATTAATATAAAATAAAGCAGAAAAGGAGGAAAAAGGGAACAACAAATAGATTTAAAAAATAGAAAACAAGTAGCAAGATAATAGATTTAAACCTAATTATATAAATAATTACATTGTTGTTTCTTACTTATGTATGAAAAATCTTAAATCTTAAATAATGGAGTTTATGTAGTCATGTGATACATAACAAGGTTTCTTTCAGTCAATAATAGACCACATGTACAACTGTGGTCCCAGAAGATTGTAGTATCGTATTTTTACTGCACCTTCTCTATATTTAGATATGTTTAGATACACAAGTAATTATCGTTGTGCTATAATTGCCCACAGATTCAATACAGTAATATGCTGTACAGGTTTATAGCCCTAGGAACAATAGACTATAGCATCAGTACATAGCAGACTATGTGTTCTAGGTTTGTGTAGGCACATGCTGATGTTTGCACAATGACAACATCACCTAACAAAACATTTCTCAGAACATATTCCTGTTGTTAAGTGACTGCTGACTATATATGCTGCTTATTTTGTAAGGAAAAGACAAAAGGAAGGATTGCATTAAGCCAGCCTATCTAAGTAAGAAAGAAATCTAGGTTTTAGTTCAATAATATGCTGGGTTGATATTAGACAAGGAGTTCCAGAGAAAACATGGCAAATGTTGGATATAAGGTAGAAGCAAAGTGGTAGAAGAAGAGGAGGAAGGGGTGAAGATTTAGATTTTTCTAAAAAAGATAACTTGAGATGAGGCAAGTTTAATTACAAGTAAGAAAGAGTTGAGTCAGTGTATTAAAATCTCTAGATAATGGTGCTTACTATTGATATGTATGTCTTAGGAAGACATTTTTAAACTTGTTTTTTGCTTTACTCTGAGATTTTTTTTAACCTTGTTATACTGATTCATTTCATTTAATTATCAAGTTTATAGAATATCATTAAAATAAAAAGTATTAAAAAGTGTAATATGACCTTCATGTTGGCTCTTTCCAATGGCTACCTTATTACATCTGATAACAGTGAGAATGTATTACAGGGCAACTTTTTAAAGCAGGGAAAAAATTAAACTAGTGTTATTTAGTCTGGAACCCCTAGAAGGACTGAATAACGAATTACATAAGGCACAGGTTTTTTGATTTTGCTATCCCCTTTCCCCGTCCCCAGTATTGTCATGGTTCCATACGCACGTAAATAAAAACTAATTTTTGATAATATTGATAAAATCTGATGCTTCAATATCTTCTCCAGAAAATAACAGTTTTCTCATGTTCTTCATATCATATGTAGAAAGATATGGTGCACAAACAGGTGCTAAAGACATATCTTTATAAATACATTAAAAGTTATGTTCTTTGCTTTTCTCCTGACACATCAAATATTTGATAATAAAATTTCATATCAATTTTGGGTTATAGACCAGGTGTGGAAGCTCATGCCTGTAATCCCAGCATTTTCAGAGAGGCTGAGGCAGGAGGATTGCTTAAAGCCAGGAGTTTGAGAACAGCCTGGGCAACAAAACCAGACCTTTTCTCTATAAAAAAAATTTTTTAAAATTAGCCAGTCATGATAGCATCTGCCTGTAGTCCCAGCTACTCAGGAGGCTGAGGCAGGAGGACCACCTGAGCACAGGAGTTTGAGGCAGCGGTGAGCTATAATTGTGACATTGCACTCCACCCTTGGTGACAGAGTGAGACTCTATCTTTATTTTTTTAATGATAAAAATTATAATTATAAAAATTATAAAGAAGGCAATTACATATTATAATTATGTTATAATTATAAATATTATGAAGAAGGCATGCATACATCTCATATTAAAGAAGTAATTATCAGCCAGGCACAGTGACTCACACCTGTAATCCTAACACTTTGGAGGCCAAGGCAGGCGGATCACCTGAGGTCAGGAGTTCGAAACCAGCCTTGCCAACATGGTGAAACCTCGTCTCTACTAAAAAAAAAAAATACAAA
>NW_016107481.1:1430312-1431997 GCF_001604975.1 Cebus imitator | reverse complement strand
GCAAGTATTTATAAGGAGGAAAACACTCTCATAATCACATTGATTCAATTAATAAAACTTGCCATCAATCTAATTAAATATGCTACATGACCCTAATGTAATTTTTTTGAAATGAAAGTATTCTAAAAGGAATTGAGGCCAGGCGTGGTGGCTTATGTCTGTAATCCCAGCATTTTGGGAGGCAGAGGCAGGCAGATCACTTGAGGTCAGGAGTTTGAGACCAGCCTGGCTAACATGGTGAAACCCCATCTCAGCTAAAAATATAAAATAATTAGCCAGGCATGGTGGCGCTCACCTGTAATTCCAGCTACTCAGAAGGCTGAGGTGGAAGGATCACTTAAACTGGGGAGGTGGAGCTTGCAGTGAGCTGAGATCTTGCCACTGCACTCTAAGCTACTCAGGAGGCTGAGGTGGGAGACTCTCTTGAGCCCAGGAGTTTGGGGTCAGCCTGGGCAACATAGCGAGACTCTGTCTCTTAAAAGAAAGAAGGTTAAAACTACAAATAATATGGCTCTACTTTAGACGTCTCTCAATAGTCTATGAAATGTATTTTAGGATAAAGGAAACTTGTTAAGATCATAAGTGTTAAAGAGAAATGTGCTTGCAAAAGATTAGAAGTTATACGTACTCTGTGGATGACATTAGTTATATTTCAGATTTTTTTTTTCTTTTTTTAAAGACAGAGTTTTGCTCTTGTTGCCCAGGCCAGAGTGCAGTGCCACAGTCTTGGCTCACTGCAACCTCCATCTCCCAGGTTTGAGCAGTTCTCCTGTCAAGTAGCTGGGATTATAGGCACCCACCACCACGCCTGGCTAATTTTTGTATTTTTAGTAGAGATGGGGTTTCACCATGTTGGCCAGGCTGGTCTTGAACTGACCTCAGGTTTCCTTAGCCTCCCAAAGTGCTGGGATTACAGGTGTGAACCACCATGCCCAGCCATATTTCAGATTTACTAGTGATTGTTTTGATAATGGCTTTCTTATATATAACCTATAAGTAATGTTATTTTTTCTGTATCTGTGAATTATAGTAAAGAACTGATCAATTAAACATTTATTTACTCTTCTTTATGCCAGGAATTGTGTTATGAATATGACACATGCCTTCAAAAAATAGATATGTAAACAAATGGTAACAGTACAACAATATGAGTGTTACAAGCTAGTATAGATTTATGCACAGGCCGCTGTGGAAACACAGAGGAAGAAAAGCCTCTCTAATTCTGGGAGGTAGAGTGGAGGTTGGAATACCAAGGCATTGTTGGAGAAGGCTTCCCAGAGCAGGTAAGGAATATTGAAGAGAACAGAATATTGAAGAGAAATTATTTGCCAATCAGGTAAATGGGGGAGAAAAGGGCATTTAACCAGAGAGTTCAGTAAGTCTAAAAGTTGTGGACTCTAGCTCTCATGGCAAGTATGATGGTAATAGGTGTTTAGTGTGGCTGGGGTAGAGAGATCTATTCTGAGAGTGGTAATTGATTTTACTTTGTCTCTCATCCTCCACATCAACATTTATTAAGTCCTCTTGTTTCTATCTCAGAAATATCTCTGGCATATGGCTACTATCTCTAATTCCATCTCCACTGCACCTGCTCACTCCAACCCAGTATCGTCTCTAACTGGAAACATTGCAATAGCTTCCTTAATAGGTAAGCTATTTTTACTTTTTTTTTTTTTTTTTTTTTT
>NW_016107481.1:1365336-1427851 GCF_001604975.1 Cebus imitator | reverse complement strand
TTTTTTGAGATGGAGTTTTGCTCTGTTGCCCAGGTGGGAGTGCAGTGGTACAATCTCGGCTCACTGCAATCTCCACCTCCTGAACTCAGGTGATTCTCCTGCCTCAGCCTCCCAAGTAGCTGGGATGACAGGCATGCGCCACCACACCCAGCTAGTTTTGTATTTTTAGTAGAGACAGTGTTTCACCACGTTGGCCTCACTGGTCCCAAAATCCCAACCACAGTTGATCTGCTGGCTTCAGCCTCCCAAAGTACTGGGATTACAGGTATGAACCACCACGCCTGGCTGGTTTATTTCTTAGAAGGTACAAGACAGATCTGGCAAGATGGCCAAATAGGAACTGCTCCGGTCTGCAGCTCCCAGAGATACCAATGCAGAAGGTGGGTAATTTCTGCATTTCCAACTGAGGTACCTGGTTCATCTAATTGGGACTGGTTAGACAGTGGGTACAGCCCATGGAAGGTGAATAGAGGCAGGGTGGGGTATTACCTCACATGAGAAGTGCAAGGAGCAGGGGGGCCTTCTTCCCCTAGCCAAAAGAAGCTATAAAGGACTGTGCTATCAGGCCCAGATACTATGCTTTTCCCACAGTTTTGCAACCTGCAGATCAGGAGATTCCCCAGTGTGCCTACATCACCAGGGCCATGGGTTTCAAGCACAAAACTAGGAGGATGTTTGGGCAGACACTGAGGTAGCTGCAGGAGTATTTTTTTCATACCCTAGTGGCGCCTGGAACCCCAGTGAGACAGAACTGTTCACTCTCCTGGAAAGGGGGCTGAAGCCAGGGAGCCAAGTGGTCTCGCTCAGCAGGTCCCACTCCCATGGAGTGT
This sequence comes from Cebus imitator, assembly GCF_001604975.1. Lineage (NCBI taxonomy): Eukaryota > Metazoa > Chordata > Mammalia > Primates > Cebidae > Cebus > Cebus imitator. The sequence continues at coordinate 1,427,021 of NW_016107481.1, read as the reverse complement.
AGCAAGCTAATCACTGGTTTCAAATTCTTGCTGCCAGCACAGCAGCCTAAAGTTTACCTGGGACAATTGAGCTTGGTGTGGAAAGGGGCGTCTGCTATTACTGATGCTTGAGTAGGTGGCTTTCCTCTCATAGTGTAAAGGAAGCCATCAGGAAGTTTGAACTGGGTAGAACTCACTGCAATATGGCAAAGTGACTGTGGCCAGACTACTTCTCTAGATTCCTCCTCTCTGGGCAGGTTATCTCTGAAAGAAAGGCAGCAGCCCCCGTGAGGGGCTTATAGATAAAACTCCCATCTCCCTGGGACAGAGCACCTGGGGGAAGGGGTGGCTGCGGGTACAGCTTCAGCAGACTTAAACATCCCTGCCTGCTGACTCTGAAGAGAGCAGCAGATTTCCCAGCATAGCATTCGAGCTCTGCTAAGGGACAGACTGACTCCTCAAGTGGGTCCCTGACTCCCATGCCTCCTTACTGGTTGACACATCCCAGCAGGGGTTGACAGACACCTCATACAGGAGCACTCTGGCTGGTATCAGGTGGGTGCCCTTCTGGGACAAAGATTCCAGAGGAAGAGCAGGCAGCAATCTTTGCTGTTCTGCAGACTCTTCTGGTGATACCCAGGCAAATAGGGTCTGGAGTGGACCTCCAGCAAACTCCAGCAGACCTGCAGAAGAGGAGCCTGACTGTTAGAAGGAAAAATAACAAACAGAAAGCAATAACATCAACATCAACAAAGAGGACACCCACTTAAAGACCTCATCAAAAGGCCATCAGCATCAAAGATCAAAGATAGATAAATCCATGAAGATGAAGAAAAACCAGTGCAAAAAAGCCAAAAATTCCAAAAAACATAATGCCTCTTCTCCTCCAAATGATCACACTTCCTCTCCAGCAAGGGCACAAAATTGGACAGAGAATGAGTTTGACAAACTGACAGAAGAAGGCTTCAGAAGGTGGATAATAACAAACTCCTCTGAGCTACAGATGCATGTTCTAACCCAATGCAAGGAAGCTAAGAACCTTGATAAAAGGTTACAGAAAGTGCTAACTGGAATAACCAGTTTAGAGAAGAATATGATGGAACTGAAATGCACAGCACAAGAACTTCGTGAAGCATACACAAATATCAATAGCTGAATCTATCAAGTGGAAGAAAGGATATCAGAGATTGGAAATCAACTTGATGAAATAAAGTGTGAAGACAAGATTAGAGAAGAAAGAATGAAAAGGAATGAACAAAGCCTCCAAGAAATATGGGACTATGTGAAAAGACCAGACCTACGATTGAAAGTGATGGGGAGAATGGAACCAAGTTGGAAAACACACTTCAAGATATTATCCAGGAGAACTTCTCCAACCTAGCAAGACAGGCCAACATTCAAATTCAGGAAATACAGAGAACACCACTAAGATATTCCTTGAGAAGAGCAACCCCAAGACACATAATCATCAGATTCTCCAACGCTGAAATGAAGGAACAAATGTTAAGGGCAACGAGAGAGAGAGAGAGATCAGGTTACCTACAAAGGGAAGCCCATCAGACTAACATTGGATCTCTCTGCAGAAACCCTACAAGCCAGAAGAGAGTGGGGGACAATATTCAACATTCTTAAAGAAAAGAATTTTCAACCCAGAATTTCATATCCAGCCAAACTAAGCTTCATAAGAAAAGAAGAAATAAAATCCTTTACAGACAAGAAAATGCTGAGGGATTTTCTCACCACCAGTCCTGCCTTACAAGAGCTTCTGAAGGAAGCACTAAATAGGGAAGGGAAAAACTGGTATCAGCCACTGCAAAAATATACCAAAATATAAAGACCAAGAACACTATGAAGAAATGGCATCAACTAATGTGCAAAATAACCAGCTACATTATGATGACAGGATCAAATTCACACATAACAATATTAACCTTAAATGTAAATGGGGTAAATACCCCAATTAAAAGACACAGAGTGGCAAATTGAATAGAGTCAAGACCCATTGGTGTGCTGTATTCAGGAGACCCATTTCATGTGCAAAGACACATATAGGCTTAAAATAAAGTGAGGGAGGAATATTTACCAAGAAAATAGAAAGCAAAAAGAAGCAGGGTTTCAATCCTAGTCTCTGATAAAACAAACTTTAAATAAACCAAAGTCCAAAAAGACAAAGAAAGGCATTACATAATGGTAAAGGGATTGATGCAATAAGAAGAGCCAACTGGTTGGGTGCAGTGGCTCACGCCTGTAACACCAGCTCTTTGGGAGGCCAAGGCGGGAGAATCACGAGGTCAGGAGATGGAGATCATCCTGGCCGACATGGTGAAACCCCACCTCTACTAAAAATACAAAAATTAGCTGGACGTGGTGGCGCATGCCTGTAGTCCCAGCTACTGGGGAGGCTAAGGTAGGAGAATCACTTGAACCTGGGATGCAGAGGTTGCTGAGATCATGCCACTGTACTCCAACCTGGTGACAGAGTGAGACTCCATTTAAAAAAAAAAAGAAGAGCTAACCATCCTAAATATATATATATATATATATATATATACACACACACACACACACACACACACACACACACACACATATACAGATTCATAAAGCAAGTTTCTGGAGACCCATAAAGAGACTTAGACTTCCACGCAATAATAGTGGAAGACTTTAACACCCCACTGTCAGTATTAGACAGATCAACAAGACAGAAAATTAACAAGGATATTCAGGACTTGAACTCAGCTCTGGACCAAGTGGATATAAGAGACATCTACAGAACTCTCCACCCCAAATCAACAGAATATGGATTCCTCTCAGCACCACATAGCACTTATTCTAAAATCGACCACATAATTGGAGGTAAAACACCTCAGCAAATGCAAAAGAATGGAAATCATAACAAACAGTCTCTCAGACCATAGTGCATTCAAATTAGAACTCAGGATTAAGAAACTCACTAAAAATCACACAACTATATGGAAACTAAACAAGCTGCTCTTCAATGACTACTGGGTAAATAATAAAATTAAAGCAGAAATAAATAAGTTGTTTGATAGTAATGAGAATCAAGACACAACATTCCAGAATCTCTGGGACACAGATAAAGCAGTAAGATGGAAATTTATAGCACTAAATGCCCACATTAGAAAGATGGAAAGATCTAAAATCCTTTAATTGTGTCCTAACCCCACAATTAAAAGAACTAGAGAACCAAGAGCAAACAAATTCCAAATCTGGCAGAAAATAAGAAATAACTAAGATCAGAGCAGAACTGAAGAAGATAGAGACAAGAAAAACCCTTCAAAAAAATCAATGAATCCAGGAGCTGTTTTTTTTGAAAAGATTAACAAAATAGATAGACCACTAGCCAGACTAATAAAGAAGAAAAGAGAGAAGAATCAAATAGACACAATAAAAAATGATAAAGGGGATATCACCACTGATCCTATAGAAATAAAAACTACCATCAGAGAATACGATAAACACCTCTATGCAAATAAACCAGAAAATCTAGAAGAAATGGATGAATTCCTGGGCACATACACCCTCCCAAGGCTAAATCAGAAAGAAGTTGAATCCCTGAATAGATCAATAATGAGTTCTGAAATTGAGGCAGTAATTAATAGCCTACCAACCAAAAAAAAGCCCAGAACCAGACAGATTCACAGCCGAATTCTACCAGAGGTACAAAGAGGAGCCGATACTATTCCTTCTGAAATTGTTCCAAACAATAGAAAAAGAGGGACTCCTCCATAACTTATTTTATAATGCCAGCATCGTCCTGATTCTAAAACCTGGCAGAGATACAGCAAAAAAAGAAAATTTCAGGCCAATATCCCTGATGAACATCGATGTGAAAATCCTCAATAAAATACTGGCAAACTGAATCCAGCAGCACATCAAAAAACTTATCCACCACAGTCAAGTCGGTTTCATCCCTGAGATGCAAGGCTGTTTCAACATATGCAAATCAATAAATGTAATCCATCACATAAACAGAACCAATGACAAAAACCACATGATTATCTCAATAGATGCAGAAAAGGCCTTCAACAAAATTCAACACCCTTTCAGGCTAAAAACACTCAGTAAACTAGGTATTGATGGGACATATCTCAAAATAATAAGAACCATGTATGACAAACCCAAGCCAATATCGTACAAAATGAGCAAAAGCTGAAAGCGTTCCCTTTGAAAACCAGCACAAGACAAGGATGCCTCTTCTCACCACTCCTAGTCAACATAGTATTGGAAGTTCTGGCCAGGGCAGTCAGGCAAGAGAAAGAAATAAAGGGTATTCAAATAGGAAGAGAAAAAGTCAAATTGCCTCTATTTGCAGATATCATGGTTGTATATTTAGAAAACCCCGTTGTCTCAGCCCAAAATCTCCTTAAGCTGATAAGCAACTTCAGCAAAGTCTCAGGATACAAAATTAATGTGTAAAAATCACAAGCATTACTATACACCAATAATAGACAAACAGAGAGCCAAATCATGAGTGATTGCCCATTCACAATTGCTACAAAGAAAATAAAATACCGGCTGGGCGCCGTGGCCCATGCTTGTAATTCCAGCACTTTGGGAGGCTGAGGAGGGCGGATCACGAGTTCAGGAGCTTGAGAGCAGCCTGTCCAATATAGTGAAACCTGGTTTCTACTAAAAAATACAAAAATTAGCCGGGCATGGTGGTGCATGCCTATAGTCGCAGCTACTCGGGAGGCTGAGGCAGGAGAATCACTTGAACCCGGGAGATGGAGGTTGCGGTGAAACAAGATGGTGCCACTGCACTCCAGCCTGGGTGACAGAGTAAACAAACACTCCATCTAAAACAAAAATAATAATAATAAAAAATAAAATAAAATACCTAGAAATACAACTTACAAGGGATGTGAAGGATCTCTTCAAGGAGAACTATAAACCACTGCTCAAGAAAATAAGAGAGGAAAGAAACAAATAGAAAACCATTCCGTGCTCATGGACAGGAAGACTCAATATCATGAAAATGGCCAGACTGCTCAAAGTAATTTATAGATTCAGTGCTATCCCCCTCAAGCTACCATTGACTTTCTTCACAGAACCAGAAAAAATGACTTTAAACTTAAAAAAGAGCCGGTATAGCCAGTCAAGACAATCCTAAGCAAAAAGAACAAAGCTGGAGGCATCATGCTACCTGACTTCAAACTATACTATAAGGCTATAGTGACCAAAACAGCATGGTACTAGACCAATAGAATAAAACAGAGGCCTCAGAAATAACACCATACATTTACAACCATCCGATCTTTGACAAACCTGACAAAAACCTGCAATGGGGAATGGATTTCCTATTTAATAAATGGTGCTGGGAAAACTGGCTAGCCATATGCAGAAAACTGAAATTGGATCCATTCCTTACACCTTATACAAAAATTAACTCAAGATGGATTAAAGACTTAAACATAAAACCTAAAACCATAAAAACCTTAGGAAAAAACCTACGCAATACTATTCAGAACATAAACATGGGTCAAGCCTTCATGACTAAAACACCAAAAGCAATAGCAACAAAAACCAAAATTGACAAATGAGATCTAATTAAACTAAAGAGCTTCTACCCAGCAAAAGAAACTATCATCAGAATGAACAGGCTACCTACAGAAGGGGAGAAAATTTTTGCAATCTGTTCATCTGACAAAGGTCTAATATCCAGAATCTACAAGGAACATAAATTTACAAGAAACAAACAATCCTATCAAAAAGTGGGTGAAGGATATGAACAGACACTTCTCAAAAGAAGACATTTATGTGGACAACAAACACATGAAAAAAAGCTCATCATCACTGGTCATTAGAGAAATGCAAATCATAACTACAATGAGATATCATCCCATGCCAGTTAGAATGATGATCATTAAAAATTCAGGAAACAACAGATGCTGGAGAGGATGTGGAGAAATAGGAATAGTTTTACACTGTTGGTGGGAGTGTAAATTAGTTCAACCATTGTGGAAGACAATATAGTGATTCCTCAAGAATCTAGAACCAGAAATACTATTTGACTCAGCAAACCCATTACTGGGTATATACCCAAAGGATTATGAATCATTCTACTTATAAAGGCACATGCATACGTATGTTTATACTACTCACAATAGCAAAGACTTGGAACTCACCCAAATACTCATCAGTGTTAGAGTGGATAAAGAAAATGTGGCACATATACACCGCAGGATACTATGCATCCATAAAAAATGATGAGTTCATGTCCTTTACAGGAACACGGATGAAGCTGGAAACCATCATTCTCAGCAAACTATTGCAAGAACAGAGAACCAAGCACTATGTGTTCTCACTCATAAGTGGGAGTTGAACAGTGAGAACACGTGGACACAGGGAGGAGAACATCACACACCAGGGTCTGTCAGGGGGTGGGGAGCAATGGGAGGGACAGCATTAGGACAAATACCTAATGCATGTGGTGCTTAAAACCTAGATGACGGGTTGTTGGGTGCAGCAAACCACCATGGCACATGTATACCTATTTAACAAACCTGCATGTTCTGCACATATATCCCAGAACCTGAAGTATAATAAATAAATTTTTTAACAAGGAACTAGACAGTGCTAGGAAGAATGTCCTTTGTTATTAAAGATGACAGTGTGTAAACTGTTCCCCCATCATACAATGATGTATAAATTATACATATTTATAATTAATATGTATATATCCACTTATAGTTTATAAAGTTCTGGCATAATACATTATGTCCTTTGATCCTCATGTCTCTAGGTAAGAAGGACAGATATTATCATTATACGTGAGGTGAAGAGAAGTTAAGTAACATTTTCAAGGTCACATGGATAGCAATCAATTTTGTGCAGATACATTCTGGTTTCTTTATTTCAAATCTGGGGCCATTTCCTTTGCACTGTTTCTGAAGTTGGATCAGAGAGCTGTACCATGTGTGGTCCATAAAGCTGGGGTGGTCAGCATGACCACGAAGATAAAGATGAGATTAATGAGCTCCTTAACTAGGCAGCTGGGGTGGCCTTCCAGCTGTCCTTAAAGGGCAAGTGGCCAAAGAAAAAAGTGCAGCCTTGAGAGCAAAATCAGAACACAGCATGGGCCAGAATGATGAGAGAAACTGGGCCCAGAGTAGGGTCACAAAAATTATGGAGTGCAGAGATAAAGCAGCAATGTCATGAATGTAACCCAATAGAGTGAGTGCCGAACTCATCCGTGCAGGAGTTGCTTGCAGAGCCTGTTAGCAATGTAGCTTCTCCAGCTCCAATTCAGGACTTCAGCTTAGAACCGAGTCTGCTGATTCAGTCAGTCTGGGGTGGGGGTCAGAGGACTTGAAGAACCCTCTTTCCCACCCTAGAATATCTGATAGAAAATATCCATTAAATAATCCAGAGCATAAAAGCTACAGAAAACATCTAGAAAGGTTTTTGATGTTAGGGTAGCAAAATGTTGGCAATGTAATAACATATTTTGAGAAATAGCAGAGGGGGTCTAGGCATCTTTTAGAAAATAATTTAATAATATTTGTTGACACCTGCCTTGTGCACAGTAACAGGCTAGATACTAGGAGTGTAGAAGTGAGTAAGAAATTAAGGCAGACTTAGTCTTCATTCTCAGGGAGCTTAGACTATAGATGGAAGATCAATATTGAATAATTATATAGTTATTATATAATGTTTTATTATGTAATAGTATGAATGTAAGAATGGAGGATGTCAAAACAGGGACAGACAACAGCGGAGCCTGACTCTGTCTGGGAGATCAGGCAAGGATCATCCCCAGAGGAAACAGCATATGATTTCAGATCTGAAGAATTAGCTGGACTTGTCAAGAAAAGGGGGTGAGGAGGACAAAATAGGTACCCCAGTAGAATATTAATTTGCTGCTTTAAAAAATATTTACCGATAACCCACAGTGTGCCAAGTATTCTTCAGTTCTGGAATACAGCATTAAATAAGATGAGTAAACATTGAGCTTTATATTCCAATTTATGAAACAAGAAAAAATTAAAAAAATTAATAAACAGGAAATCAGCTGTTAATAACAATATTGTAAGATTTCAGTTCTCCCCAGATCAATCTATTGACTCAATGCAATGCCAGTAAAAATCCCAGCGGGAATTTTTTTGGAATTTGACAAACCAATTCTAAAATTTATAGGGAAACTCATATAAAAGGGAAGTCTTAAAGAATAAGGTTAGAAAACTTCTGTTACTAAATACCAAGACTTATTTTAAAGTGATATTTTAGACAGTGTGGTATTGGCATAAGGGTAGAAAAACAGATCGATGGAGCACTATAGAGCTCAAAAACAAACTCACCATATGACAAAGGTGCCACTGCAGTTTTGTGAAGGAAAAGATGGTCTTTTCAATAAATAGCGCCAGATTAATTGAATATTCCTATGGAAAATTAATACACAAATCAGTACTTGTGCAAATCAAGCAATAACACTTCTAGAAGATAACACGTAACTTTATGACCTGGGGTAGGCCAAGATTTCTTAAATTAGGAGGTAATCAAAAAAGAAAATATTGATAAATTGAGCATTGCTAAAATTAAGAACTTCCATTTATTAAAGGACCTTATTAAGAGGAGGTAAAAATTGGGACAGGCATTTTGTATATGCCCCCCAAAAATGTGAAAAAGCACCCAGGCTTCTTGGCAATAAAAGAAATACAGATTAGGCCAGGTGCGATGTCTTGCACCTGTAATCCCAGCACTTTGGGAGGCTGAGGCAGGCGGATCACTTGAGGTCAGGAGTTCGAGACCCTCCTGGCCAAAATGTTGAAACCTCTTCTCTACTAAAAATACAAAAAATTAGCCTAGTGTGCTGATGCCTGCCTGTAACCTCCAACCTGGGTGACAGAGAAGACTCCACCTCAAAAAAAAAAAAAAAAAAAAGAGAAAAGGTGGGGGGAATACAAATTAAAACCACAATGGGATACTACCTCACACCTGTCAGAATGGTTGACATTTAAAAAGTTAACACTACCAAGAATTAAGTAGGGATTGGGTGTCGTGACTCACATCTGTAATACCAGCACTTTGGGAGGCTGTGGCAGGTGGATCACGTGAGCTCAGGAGTTGAGACCATCCTGAGCAACATGGTGAAACTCCACCTCTACCAAAAGTAGAAAAATTAACTGAGTGTGGTGGTGTGCACCTGAAATACCAGCTACTCTGGAGGCTAAGGCAGGAGAATTGCTTATTTTGCTTGAACGTGGGAGGCGGAGAGCCAAGGTTTTGCCACTGCACTCCAGCCTGGGTGTCAGAGCAAGACTGTCTCAAAAAAAAAAAAAAAAAGAGGAATTAGCTAAGTGTGGAGCAGTTAGTGAAAGCATAAACTGGTACAACCACTTTGAAAAATAGCTTGGGCATTTCTGCTAAAACTGAATGTGTGCGTATTGTATGACCCAGATATTCTGCTTCCAGCTGTAAACCAAATAGAGATACATACATAAGTGTATGAAGAGATATTTATACGAATGTTCACAGCAACATTATTTGTAATAGCTCCCAAACAGGAACAACCAAAATATTCACCAACAGAAGAATGCTTAAACAAATATGATTCATTCTTAAAATGGAATACTAAACAGCAATGAAAGTCAACAAATCTACATGAAACATTCTTAAGCATGAACATGATATTGAGCAAAGGATGTCAGTACAGAAGACTACATATTATATCATTCAATTTACATAAAGTTCAAGTAGAGGCAATACTAATTTATGGAAGTTGAATTTGGAAGGAGGTTATTTTATTTCTTGATTATGGGATGGGATGGGAATACAAGAGTGTTCACTTTGTAAAAATCATAAAGCTATATACTTAGGGTTTTTGTACTTTTCTGTATGTAGGTGTGATATAACTGAGTTAAAGCATTTGCTTAAGAATTAAGACCATCCAAACCTCTAAATCTCTCTCCTTAGTGAGAAGGCATTGGTGGCTATAACCTGAATAGCAACTTATTAAGAAAAATTAGTAGCAGAAATTATTAGAGTTAAATGTTTCAGAAAAAAATATTTAAAATTTATCTTTTGTGTGATTTAATTAGCTTCATACAATTACTTTTATTGTATCATCAAAATTAGAGGATATTCAGGTATAATTGAAGAAAAATTACATGGTGTATTAAGGCAGGCAAAGCTACAATGTGGTAACAATGTTCTCCCCTCCCCTTTACCTCCCTGCTCCAAAATCTCAATGGCTTAAAACAATAAAAGTTTATTTCTTGTGCTTAACACAGTCTAATGAGATGTTTGACAGGCGGCCTTCTACTTGACAGTTCAGGGACTCAGGCTCTTTCTGTCTCATGGCTCTGTTTTCTTCTAGGATCTTGAGTTTCTCCTGCATCCTCTCTATCTGACAGCCAAGGAGCAAATATAAAGAAAGTGGAAAAGACATATTATCTGTTAACTGCCTTGGCCCCAGGATGACACATCCCTATAATCATAAAATAAGAATTTGTCTCTTGATCCTGTAAAAGACAGTGGGTCTGGGAAGGAAATGTAGTAAACTCTGTGCACAGGAAGAACAAACATATTTAGTGAGGCTCCAGATATCTCTGACACATTTGGAACCCAAGACAGACCATGAGGTCACTATAGAGGTGCACAACAAGGAGCTGCCAGGGAATGGGCATTCTAACAGAGTTACAAAATGGCATCTTAATCAGGAAACCTGCTGCATTCAGAGATTTAAAAAAATAAGTTGGAAAAGGAATAGCCTTTCATGATTTGAGAGAAAGAGGTTTTTTTGAGGGAGATATTAATTAGAAGAAAAACTGAGAAGGAACCTCTATTGTATTAGAGGACGAAATGTATCAAGTTTAATTATTTGAAGCCAAATATTAGGAAGTTACTGAATTCATGAGATATTGTACAGGTCAGTGAGACTTTAAGGAGACGGAAACAAAACAGAGAGACAAGGCAGGCAGGACTATAAAATAGTTTGCATTCTTTTGCCCTCAAGAGTAAGGAAGTCAAGAATATAGTACATATTTCACCAAAAAAGAGTTAAATTCTCACAGGAAAACCTTAGACTTTTACCCACTCCCCAACATCCCTGGCAATGGAAGCTGTACATTATGGTAATAATATTATAATATAGAAAAACATGTAGGAAACAGCAATTCGATTCTGATGTGAATGCCACCTTCTGGAGTTGTTCAAAATGGTGTTCCTGATCACTTAGCTTCGCTTTGGGAAAAGACTGGGGACAAGTAGTTGGGGTTTGTGTCCCAGAAAATAAGGACGGGAGGTGAAGAATGTGAATTATTTTAAGACAGTTAACTTTGGTCTTCTCATTTAAGAGAGCTACTGGGAATTATGCATATCTGTTATTTCTTCTGTCGACCTTGGTCAAAGTTGCTGTAGACAATAACTTGTATCTACATTGTCTCTCTGCCCAATCAACTCACATAGTTGCCTGGAAGGAATCTTACACTTGGAATGACAAGTGCACATTCTGCTGGTACCCTGTGTGAAAGGACATAGAACTATAGAATCTGCTGCTTTTACTATTCCCCCTGTCCTTATTATTCTCAGCACCTAGAAGTGCTGAGACTGAACTCAAGGTATGTTAGGATAAGGCTAGCCTGCTGAAACAAAGACACCTAACACAAATTCAGTTTTTTGAAAGAAGGTATATTAGTCCACTCTCGCACTGCTATGAAGAAATACCTGAAACTGGGTCATTTATAAAGAAAAGAGGTTTAATTGACTCAGTTCCACATGGCTGGGGAGGATTCAGGAAACTTACAATTGTGGCAGAAGGCAAGGGAGAAGCAGGTAGCTTCTTCACAGTATGGTAGGATGGAGTGAGTGCAAGCAGGGGAAATGTCAGACACTTATAAAACCATCGGGTCTTTTGAGACTCACTCACTATCACAACAACAGCATGGGGAAGCTTCACCTATGATCCAATTACCTCCACCTAGTCCCGTCATTGACAAGTGGGGATTTTGGGGATTATAATTCAAGATGAGATTTTGGGTGAGGAAACAGCCAAACCATATCAGAAGTAAAGGTTTCTTCTACCCATGCAGTAGTCTGCTGTGATTGTCCCAGACTGGCAGACAGCCATTCTGATGGTGATAATTTAAGGACCCATGTTCCATCCATCATACTGTATATTGTCATCCCTGGGGCACTGATGTCATCTGCATGGTTAAAACTGGGTCATTGTGAGTTCTTACTGGTGGGGAAGAGAATATATCTGAACATCTGAATCAGATGTGACACACTTCACTTTCATCACATTTTATTGTCAGGAACTCAGTGTGTTATTCCACCTAACTGCAAGTTGGAGTCACAAATGCTGTTCCTAGTGAGATAAGCTCAGTTATCACTTCATTCACATGAAAGATGAGAAAAATGGATTTTGGTGGATATCTGGCAGTATCTATTCAGGAAGAATAGAGAAAGTTAAACAGAATCACTCAAATTACACCTATTATCAAAGCAATATATAGTTGAACTTTGTTCATACTACAGTTATATACACCATTTATTGTAAAATATTCTCAAATTCTGAAAAGTATGATTTTTGAAACTACCATTACACATTACAGTTGCAGAGAATTTTTATCCCCAATTTTGACTTATCTTTAAACAACTAAGATTTCTAAGTCTATACCTTTAAGATTTTCTGCTCCCTCCTTTCCTGAGTCAAAATATTAGTGATAAATAAGCAAACACTTTGAAAGTTGGGAGCGATGTAGTTACTAAAGAAATGAAGTCAGAAGTTCCCTTTTGCAGTAAGTTTATAAAGCAATAATCCTAAAAATATTTTGAAAGTTCGTATTAACACACTGAAAATGTAGACTTGTTGGTTACAGAATATGAGACTTGTTATTTAGAGTGCATAGAGTAACATACTGAAAGACAATCTTATTTTCTGGTTTTGGATAAGGCTAGAAAGAAAGTTTTATACAAGTCTTGGTGTATTCAAGGAAATCACCTATCTGGGCCCAATATTTTAGTGATATACAAGACTTAAATACTATTCTGTATTTTTTATTAAGGTAGTGATTTCACTGATATATACAACCATTGTAACTCATTAAATTGTATCTTTTAAATAGGTGCAGTTTATTGACATAAATATTGTACATACCAGTTTATTGCTTCTGGTATGGAGGAAGAAATGAGAAAAATGAGAAATTCTAAATATGTGGGTAACTGGAAAACTATTTTTTCTATTAATTTCTTTAAAATATATATAATTTTGAAAAGCAAAAATTAAAACATTGCCTTGAAGGTTTTAAAATATTATATAGAAGTAATGTAGGGAACTATAAGATAAATTATGGCAGGAATGAGGGTAAATAGACCTAGATTGCTACAAAAAGCACTATATTAACTCTAAGCAGACTGTGAAAATGTAAGGATATATATTTTCCTAAAGCAACTACTTCAAAAACTGTGAAAAGGTATGATTAAAAAACTAAGAGAGGCCGGTCATAGTGGCTCACACCTGTAATCCTAGCACTTTGGGAGGCCGAGGCGGATGGATCACAAGGTCAGGAGTTCAAGACCAGCCTGGCCAACATGGTGAAACCCCATCTATACTAAAAATAAAAAATTATTTTTATTTTTGTGGGCACCTGTAATCCCTGCTACTCGGGAGGCTGAGGCAGAGAATTGCTTGAACCAAGGAGGCGGAGGTTGCAGTGAGCCAAGATCACGCCACTGCACTCCAGCCTGGGTGAAGTGGCTCATTCCTGTAATCCCAGCACTTTGGGAGGCCAAGATGGGCAGATCAGCAGGTCAAGAGATCAAGACCACCCTGGCCAAAATAGTGAAACCTCATCTCTACTAAAAATACAAAAATTATCTGGGTGTGGTGGCTGGTGCCTGTAGTCCCAGCTACTCAGGAGGGGAGGCAGGAGAATCACTTGAACCTGGGAGGTGGAGGTTGCAGTGAGCTGAGATCATGCCACTGCACTCCAGACTGGAGACAGAGTGAGACTCTGTCTCAAACAGACAACAACAACAACAACAAAAAAGCTAAGGGGTAAATTCAAATAAAAATATAAGAAATATTTAATAATTTGAAAGAAGGCAGGAAAGGGAGAATGAATAAACAAAAACTGAGATGACAAATAGAAAATTAATAAAATAGTAGACTGAACCCAACCATATCAATAATTACCTTAAATATAAATTGACTAAACACTTCAGTTAAGAAACAAAGATTATCAGAATAGATTTAAAAGCAGACCTGACCACCTGCTGACTACAAGGAAATACTCTAAATACGAACATATACTTTAAATATAAAAATATAAAAATAAGATAAAAATATTGATATTTACATTAATGGAATTAAGAGTCCAGAAATAGAACCACACATGTAGGGCTGATTGATTTTTCAACGAAGATGCCAAAGCAATTCAATGGGAAAATGAAATCAACAAACTGCTGGAAAAACTGGATATCCATCTGGGAACAAAAAGAAAAAAAAAACATCTACTCTTACCTCACATAATATGGAAAATTAACTGAAATGTATGACAGACCTAAAGATAAGCTAAAACTGCAAAACTACTGGAAAATAAAATAGGTGAAAATCTTCTACTTGACATAGGCAAACATTTCTTAGATAGGATACAAAAAGCATGAATCATGAAAGAAAAAATTTATGAATTAGACTTATCAACATGAAATATTTTCTTTTGGAAAGACACCATTAAGAAAATGAAAAGGCAAGCCACAGTATGGGAGAAAATACTCTCTATCATGTATTTGACAAAGGATTGACTGGTATTTAGAATAGATAAGGACCTCAACAATAAGAAGACACCTCAATAATATTATGAAAAGATGCCCAACTTTATTAGTCATTTGATACCATTACAATCATTAGAAAGGATAAAATGAAAAAGACTGACAAAAGCAAGTGTTGGCAAAGCAGAAGATTAACTGGAACTCAAATACAGCTGGCAGGAATGTAAAATGGCAGAACTACTTTGAAAAAGAATATGGAATTTTCTTAAAAAGGTAAGCATACACCTATTGTATAATCTAGTTATTCTACTCCTAGGTATATATGAAAAGCAAATGGAAACATATGACCACAAAACTTTTACACAAATGTTCATAGCAATGTTATTCACTGAAACTCCAAACTGAAAACAACCCGAAAGGCCATCAGCCAGTGAATGGATTAAAAAGTGTATTATATTCATATATGGAATACTATTCCCCAATACTACTAAACTATATTGAACAACATTCAGCAAAAGGAATGAATTACTCATATATAAAACAATAGGGATGGATCTGAAAATCATTAGACTAAGTAAAAGAAACCAGACACAAAAGAATACATGATATATGATTGTTTATATAAAATACAACTACTATATAGTGATAAAAAGCAGATCAGTGTTTGCCTGCAGCCAAGGGCAGGTGGAGCAATTGACTGTAAAGGAAATAAAGAATTTGGTGGTGGCGGGGGGACTAGAAATGTTCTGTGTTTTTTTTTTGTTAAGGTGATTTCACAGATATATACAACTATCGTAACTCATTAAATTGTATCTTTTAAATAGATGCAATTTATTGTACCTAAATTATTCATCAATACATTTTATAAGGAAAAACCAGGAAAACCTTTTTTGTATAATTCTTCATGGCTGAAATCTATTTCTCACTCAGTAACAACCCTAATTCAGTGGCCCTGGGTTAGCCTTCAAACCACATATAAAAGCAAAGAATATTTATTCCACTACCAGAGTTCCTCAAATATTTGGAAAGAGTCAATTATTTTCTTTTAGTCTTTTCTTCTCTATATTATATACTATCCTTTCTCAATCCCCCAGCTTAAACATATTGTTTAAGTCCTAGGCTCTTTAACTTTCTTATTTTCCCACCTTCGAAAACACTTTGTTGTCAATATTCCTTATAAACTGAATGCAAAACTCCAAGTGTTATCTGCTGAGTCTTGTCCAATGAAAAGAGTATGGTTTGTGGAAAGAACAAGAGACCAGGTATACAGAAATTTGAGTTTGCTGGCTCTGCCAATGTCTATTTTTTTTTTATCGTAAGCAAAGCAATAACTGTATATTTCTCAGTATAATGAGGGAGTTGGAATTATTTATTTACCTAAGATTTTATTCATTTTTAGTATCCAGAAATGAAAGTATAGGTAAGAAACTTCTAAGAAACTGTCTCAATTAGGAAATATAAATCAGCTGAGACATTCTGATTACAAGTTACTGAGGCTTAGAAATATTTTTTGGTTTAGATGTTGGGGAATTAATAGAAAATTAAAAAAAAATTTTTTGGTATGATTTGAAAAGAATCATTTAGCTTTGTACTTAAGTTGTATCCATTTTTCTATTTGCATATGTATCAATAGCCCCTAATTTCTGATGTTGGAGATTTTCCAGTCATGTGCTTTAAACTGATAGGAACAAATACTGCACTTGATCTTAGCCAAAAGGCTGAGAAGTGATCCAGTCATGTGCTATCAGACCATACAGGTTTGTGATCTGCTACAAAATCTCCATAAGTTCAAAAAATTCAAAACATACAGCAGCACAGCTGTTAGGTTGGGGAAAATAAAATATTAAAAAATTTAGAGCTGTTTAGAGGATGCTTTGCTATATGTATTTTTAATATGACTTGTGTATATGAGTATGTTGGGAAAGACGCCATTTGGAAGTTAAGTTGAAAGAAAAAAATCTTTATGCCATAAGTTCACTCTGGATAGCAGTAGATGTTACAAATAAAATGAGAATTTGTTCAAAGCTAGAAATTTCAAATATATACTTCTAATTGTAACGTTTAAGTAACAATAAAAATCAGTGTTAACTGCTATTCAAAGGAAATAATGTGGTTTGTAGAAAGAATGAGAGATCACACATAGGGAAGTTCAGGGAAAATCACCATATTAGATATCAAATATTCGTGTCTAGGATACTATTTCCTCCAATTTTGGGAGAATATCAGCTAAATCATGTGAATGGTACTTTTATCCAGAAAAAAATATGTTTAAACTTTCCAGTATTATATCTTATAGCCTACAAAATAACTTATTTTGTCAAAACATCCCCTAAATGACTTGTGATACAAAGCATCTTGCTGGAAAAAGAAACTTCCTACTACTTGGGTGAGCTACTTGCTCATTCCTAATGTGTGGATGAAATAGTCTGAGCACAGGTTGCAGGATTTGGCAGGACTTCTTTTTTGAGCTAATGCTGTAATTTTTTTTTCTAGGGTAGCAAATTTTATATTTTCTGTTAATTAAGAAACAAAATAGGTGAATAAAGTCCCTAACGTTCAATGACACTTTACAATTGGTTAGCTGTTTTACTTCACGGGTATCTGAAAGATGTCCAATAAATAAAACATTAACTCATTTGACTCTTACATTAATCACCCTCTTATCTTACTTGTTTTCTGGGCTTATAGGGTTTTAATTCCCACTCAGTCTCCATGACTTTTCTTAAATCCTCAGCCTTCACCTTTTAAGTTGTGTTCCTGGGCAGAATGCTTTCACTGGGACTTGCTGTAACCCACACTACTCTACTTACCGGTGGAAGGACAATGTTCTAATACATCTAATATATTTATCTAATCTGTTCTCCATCTGCTTGGTTTCATGCCACTGCCCTTCTCTCCCCATAACACATGCATACAAGGCACCTACCCTCAGCCACTCACTCAGACATATACACATACACCATTTTTATGAATTCTCAGAAATTTTCCCCTCCCATTAAATGAGCAAATGCTTTTAAACTGTAGAGTGCTACTAGATTTTGTGGTGACACTGTTGATTCATAAGCCACTAATCAGACAAAGCAAGATAACAATGCAGGTAACTCATTTCCTACCAAAGACCATGAAAGATTATTACTCTGAGACCATGCCCCCAGTTGTTGGAATCCTAGATTCTCTGACACTCCCTACTTAATAGTCCCTCTGGTTTCTCAGCTGACAACTAGGGAAAGGGGCTTGACGAACTCTCCTGGCTTTAGCAATCAGTTCAGTTAATCATCATACTAGCATACACTTTTATAAACCAGGCTTACATTCCTGGTTGATTTCATAGCTCTTAGTTCTGGAGCTGTCCCCGAAGCCACAGTGACAGTTCTGCTGCCTGCTTCACTGTTTCTACCCCAGTAACACATTGTTCTGAAGCTAGCAGATCTTGCCCAAGGCAGGATTCTCAACTCTGGAAGATTTACTGGGGCCATGTCCAGGGAATGGTCTGTGGATATTGCTTAAGCTGCCTCTCCTCCATAGCCTGGTCCCTGCAGCTTCTCTTGCTGCTTCTTGCTCCATCTGCTGCTCCCTGGATTCGAATGTGTCTCCCTTAGGGCGCTTGGGCACTGGGCTGAGCTGGTCCTAACCTCACCACTCATTCCCTACTGAAGAGCTACTCTATTCCTTTTGCACTTCAACATCCCTTTCTCCCTCCAGAAAGCTATTTCATATTCTCAGGACTGGTGGAAGCCATGAGCAGCCAGAAGTTCTAGAGAACATGTTCAAATTTAGCCCCTTTTCCTTCTCTAGTGATTATTGGTGGTGGCTGCTGTTGTATAAAAACTGATGTGTCTATTTCCCCTTGTGGTGGCTTCAGATTCTGGGTAGACATGTATACACCACTCACAACTTTGTTCCAAGGATTACCCAGAATGCTAAAATACATGCTATTGTATGTACTGTGGTTTCTCAATGCTTTGATGTAAACATGAGATAACCTGTGCTTGAGTGCATCCGAACTCAACATATACCGCAAATGAATAATCTGCCAGTTGTGATAGCATCTCTTCCCTCTCCCCATTTCCTGGAAGGGATTCTAGACAAATGCATTATTTCTGCTTCTGCATAGTGTTTCTTATTTCTTATTCTGTCTATACCTGAATTTTTGTCCTGTATCTTAACTGGTTATTTGTACCATTGCAATATCTCTTGATTACAAAATTTTATCACCTGTAGAAACTATCTTATTTCCAGGCAACATATGTATAATATTAACTAATCTTTGATCATATTGCTGCAAGATTCTGCCAATTACTTTTTGTCCTGAGATAAAAAACAAAACAAAACATAACAAAAATTCTTATTTATTTATTTATTTAAAATTTATTTATTATACTTAAAGTTCTGAAGTACATGTGCAGATGGTGCAGGTTTGTTACATAGGTATACACGTGCCATGGTGGTGGTCTGCTGCATCTATCGCCCTGTCATCTACATTAGGTATTTCTTCTAATGCTATCCCTCCCCAATCCTCCCATCCCCTGCTATTCCTCCCCCAGCCCCCCAGCCCCCAGGTCCCTGTGTGTGATGTTCCCCTCCCTGTGTCTGTGTTTTCATTGTTCAAAACCCACTTATGAGTGAGAACATGCAGTGTTTGATTTTCTGTTCTTGTATCAGTTTGCTGAGAATGATGGTTTCCAGTTTCATCTGTGTCCCTGCAAAGGACATGAATGCATCCTTTTTTATGGCTGCATTGTATTCCATGGTCTATATGTGCCACATTTTCTTTATCCAGTTTATCATTGATGGGCATTCAGGTTGGTTCCACATCTTTGTTATTGTGAACAGTGCCTCAATAAACATACATGTGCCTGTGTCTTTATGGTAAAATACATAGGATTTATAATCCTTTGGGTGTATACCCAGTAATGGGATTGCTGGGTCAAATGGTATTTCTACTTCTAGATCCTTGAGGAATCACCACATTGACTTCCACAATGGTTGAATTAATTTATACTCCCACCAAGAGTATAAAGGCATTCCTATTTCTCCACATCCTCTCCAGCATCTGTTGTCTCCTGATTGCAAAAAATGCTTTTTTAAAAGTATGTTTTCTACTCTGATTCCTGAAATTTAAATATCTTTTAAAGATATCTGTCAGTGGAGTCTAAAAGTTTCTTTAAATAATCTTTTTGAAGATATAATGTGTTACATGTTTCATTAAGACAATCTTATATAAAATTCTGGATGCCAGAATGTTAATTATAATGGTCAGGTAAAGTCTACTTCAGACCAACCACCTGAAGGAATATGTTAATCCTTATTTATACAGGGACTTTATAATAATGGCAAAAGAATTTGCTAAGAATGACTAAACCTAGTATATTCAATGTGAAGTATGTATAGTTGCCTCACAAACCTAAATACAACTAACCATAGAACACCTATACACTGGTTATGAGTCCCCACATACTCCTCCTGAAGAAACTGGCATTAATTTTTACTTCGGAAATAATTCTATGCTGGTGTAGAATATTTCTCTTTGTCCTCAAGTTTCAGTCCTGGGATGTTTGCTTCCTACTTCAGAGTTTGTGTTAACACATTTTGGAATCTACTTATACAGTCAAGTACAACAAACAGCCATTGAATGCTGAGTCTTTCTCAACTGATTTCTGTGGAAAACTTATGTTCTTTGTAATATACCTTAGCTGTCTGTGGTTGAATGGTGCGTTGGTTCTAGGTCTAATTGGAACACTCTGTCTGGCAGTTCTAATAGGATCAACATTCTTGACTTTGGAGAACAGAAGATATTTTAAATTTATTTTGGTACAAGGAGTCAATTTCTACCTGAAGAGAAAATAAAAACAGATTTCCTGAAATATGAGTATAGAATTTTATACAACACCATTAAACACTCTCCTTAGCCAGCTGTAACTCAAGGAATTGCTTTCTAATCAATTTAAGTCTATTATATTATTGGTTACATAGATATTTACTAAATCTTTCCTAAAGAAAAATTATCCTGTCCCAGCATGGTGGCTCACACTTGTAATCTCACCACTTTGGGAGGCCAAGTTGGGTGCATTGCTTGAGGCAACCACTTTGAGACCAGCCTAGGTAACATAGCAAGACCTCATCTCTACAAAAAATAAAAACAATTTTTAAAAACATTAGCAAGGTGTAATGTGGTGGTATGTACCTGTGATCCCAGCTACTTGGGAGGTTAAGGCAGGAGGATTGCTTGAGCCCAGGAGGTTGACGTTGCAGTGAACCATGATCACACCATTGCCCTCCGCCTGGGAAACAGAGCAAGACTCTGTCTCAAAAAAAAAAAAAAAAAAAGAAAAAAAAGAAAAGAAAAAGAAAAAAGAAAAATATTATTTTGGTTTGTGCTTAATTTGGTCTTCCTTTTACTATTTAAATTTCTACTGAATTGGGCCTAACTCCCTAAACTTTTCTTTCCTCCCAAGAATCCCATCATATCAAACTACTTTTATTTCCTTTTTTCTTTTCTTTTTGTTTTCTCAGACATTAACCTTTTGTAATTTTCAGATTCTTGCCAAATGATCTCTTTACTGTTTCTTGTCCAAATCTGACAATTGAAAAACACAACACATTTCTGGCTGTCACCTGCAGAAAAATAGTCTTGAAATCTCAACATTTCTTGGTTCTTGCTTCTCTAGAGCCATCAACACTAATTTTTTTTTTCTTTCTGGGTTTTTTAGATACAGGGTCTTGCTCTATTGCCCAGGTTGGACTGCAGTGGTGGGATCGCAGCTCACTGCAGGCTGGAATTCCTTGGTTCAAGACTTCTGCTGCCTCAGCTTGCCAAGCAGCTAGGACTACAGGTACACACCACCATACCTGGTTAGTTTTTAAAATTTTGGTAGGGATGAAGTCTCACTGTGTTGCCTGGGCTGAGATTAATTTTTTAAATATCAATTCCAATTGACTAATCAGAGTGTAAAGAAGTAAAGAAAATTTTGGTTATGTTAGATATATCAGCTAGAACTCATGACATTGGCTGTAATAACATTACCATATGTCCCAGCAATTCCACTCCTAGGTACCTATCCAAAGGAATTGAAAGCAGGGACTTGAACAGAGGTATTTACACACCAAGGTTCATAGCAGCATTATTCACAATAGCCAAAAGGTGAAAACGTGGAAACAACTCAAATGCCCATCAGACAGGATTACTAATGGATAAACAAACTGTGGTATATACATAAATGAAATATTATTGAGGTCTTAAAAAGGAGTAAAATTCTGATCCATGCTACAACATAGATGAACCCTGAAAACACTATGCTAAGTGAATAATTCAGAAACAGAACAAATATTGTATGATTCCACTTATATGGGGCACTTAAGTTAGGTAAACTCATAGAAATAGAAAGTAGAATAGAGGTTACCAGGAATTAGGGAAAGGGGAAAAGAAGGAGTTTCTGTTTAATGGGCACAAATTTCTTATTGGGAATAATGAAAAAGTTTGAGTAAGGATAACAGTGATAGTTATACAACATTGTGAGTGTATTTAATGCTCCTGAATTATACGCTTATGTATGATTAAAATTATAAATATTATGCATGTTTTACTGCAAAGAAAGAAAAAAAACCTGCCTTCTAGTGAGAGTTCTGTATTCTTGGCTGCAGCTGTCTAGAATGGAGCCTGTCTCCCTAAGCTGAGACTGGGGAATCTTGGATAAAATACTACAGACTCTTGCCTTCTTACCAAATATTTATACCTCTTTCTTGAAGAGATGTTTCTTCTCTTGCTGTTTGCCCTGAGGATCATCTCCAGAGAGTCTGAGTCGTTTTTCTATAATTTTCATCAGTTTCACTGAGAAGTGAGTTAGCAGAGCTCTTTATGCAGTCATGCCAGAAGTTGATCCAGAAGACTATTATTTCAAATGTTAGTTATGTTACTCAATTTGGAGGACTGCTTATAACGTTTTGCACTGGTTGTAAAATTAAATTTTTAGGATTATAATGTTTTCTTGAGAAATGTGGCAACATTACTAAAAACCATGGCAACCTATCACCCTAACATAGGATTTTTAGTAACTTTATCACTGTACTGAGGTTTCCTTTTAAAAATTGAAGCTTTGACATTTTTATGACATGATTTTAAGAGAAAGATAAGGCTCTATAGATTCCCCTCATATTCCTGAATTAATGAGTGAGTGAATGAATGAATGATTTTGTTTATGAACATGGTGGCCATTTGCTGCTGTGTGCTTTGGCAGTAAGATTCCCCCTGTACCTGCCTGTTGCTGAATTCTGCAATTCTTCACTCAAACCCAGTCTTAGTTCAAGCTGCTATAACAAATTACCACAGGCTGGGTGGCTCAATCAACAAACATTCCTTACAATTCTGGTGCCTGAGAAGTCCAAGATCACAGTGCAGGCAGATCTGGTATTTGGTGAGGGCCTGCTTCCTGGCTTGCAAATACTGTCCTCCTGTGTCCTTACATGGTAGAAAAAGAGCGAGCTAGTTTTCTGGCCTCTTACAAGGGCACTAATCCTGCTCATGAAGGCTCTACCCTTATGAGTTAATTACCTCACAAAGGTCCCACCTCCAAATATCATCACATCAGGGGTTAGAATTCAACATACGAATTTCAACACATTGGGGGGTTCACTATAACAAATGCACTGTTTCGTTAAGATAATTTCCTCTATGCAGTCTATGGAAAGTAACTTTCCTCTCCAGTATTTTTGAGAGGAATGATAATTCAACTTTTCTATTAAGAATAGTGTGTGCAGTCAAAATATTATTTTCTCCAAGAGACAAAGACTTGTTATTTTACCACTATCCAAATAACTGGCCTATCCAATTACTGGAATAATTTTACATTTTAGAGAAGGTGAAAGAAATTAATATTCATGAGCATTTACTGTGTGGTAGGACTATTGCAAATATTATTTTATTTAACCCTTGCAGCAATATCTAGGAGTTAAGAACTTATTAGTATCACTGAGGATGAAGAATTAAGACTTAGAGGTTGGGTCTTTTCCAAGGTCATATAGCTAATTAAAAGTAGCGGTGCAAGGAAACAAGAGAACAGGAATAGGGCAGTCAAACAGCAGTAGGTTGGCCCTAGATGTCACAGGTGTGGGTTTCCAAAGGAAGGATAAATGTCTACAAGAAAAGCATCATTGATTCGTTGCTATTTTATCATCTACAGAACATTCCCGGTCAATCTTTAGAAGACAATTCTAAAGACACTTGAAAGGATTAACTTATAGTTTGTTCATGTTTACAGCTTAAGAACATATAACTGCCCTGTATTTTATAAATTCATGTCGGCTAAACATATTTAAATGTCATTGTGTTTTAGAGCACTTATTTCTGAAATTTAACTTTATTTCTGAATCAAGTTTCTCAGTAATACCTACCTCATGAGAACCACTGGGATATTTTATAAATAATACAGGTAAAACACTTTTTAGGTAAGTAGAGACTGGCAGTCCCAGAGCAGAGGCCTGGTTAACTTTTATGAGAAAGGCAGGCTGGGGTATGTTTGTGGAGTCGTGGTTGTGGGGGCAGAGAACCAGGCTAGCTTAGGGAAAGGGTCCCACTTAGTAGAGCCGTAGAACCCAGATTAGGAGCTGTATTTAATGAGAAAAGACACAGTAACCTGTGAGAGATATAGTCAAAACCAGTTATAAACTTTTGGAGAAAAAAAGAGAGGCAGGGAGGGAGAGGTAGGGGGCTGGAGCGATCCATTGCTTGGCGCTCGGCTTAGCCAGGCTGGGGGTCCTCCGAGTGGCTGATGAATCGGCGCTCGACTGGCCTCGGAGCTGCCTGCGGGGAAGTGAAGACGGGCTCGGACGCCTGCTGGTTAGGTAGGGACCGGGGTCAGACGCCCGTGGGGAGGTGGGGACCCCGCCAAGCCGCCGGAGCAGCGGTCGAGCTCTGGAGCCGTCTGCCGGGCAGGCAGTGGACGGACGGGCGTGGTGAGTTGTTGGTCACCAGCCGAACCCAGGCTGCAGGCCCGCGCCCGGCGCCTCAGCTGCGTTTCCAGTCAGAAAGGGCAAGGTCTGAGTTTCGCTTGGCCACAGGCCGGACCCGGCTCCCGCGCGGGTGGGACCTGCTGGGCGTCCGGCCCGCCCCTAGAGTCGGCCGATTGGTGTTTGGTTATTGTGTCTGCCTTCTGGTGTGTGGCGCACCCAGAGCCGCCCGGTTTCACAGCGGCGGGAGGAACCGGGAACCCGGGATTGAAGTGAGGCGCCCTAGCGCCCCGAGCTTGCGCCACTCTCGGGGCCCTAAGGCCTCTGCCTTGGATTTAGGATATTCCTTGGGGACTCCACAAAACTGTTTTCGGTTCTCAGCCTGACCCATCCAGGCCGGATGGAACCTGGGGAGAGGGGGTGAGATCTGGGGCTCCGACAATTGTGTGGTCTTTTCCCTGGCCAAGCCTCGGAGTAATTTGTTCCTGTTAATTTTTCCTTCTTAGTCAAATTCTTTGCAGTTATTTGTGGCGGTCGGTTATTCCCGTAAATGTTGATCCCGAATTCTTCCTTCACTCACAAAAATTTCTAGCAAATCATCTGAGTTTCTGTACTTTTAAAATAAGGAATATATTTCTGTGTAAAAATTGTAAGAAATAAGTAATAGACCTGAAATTTTATACAGTAAGTAAAGATTATAGAAGACAAAATGGTGAATGGTCATTAGTTTAACTAGAGAAGGTGCAGATCGGCACCGCAAATTATGTAGTGTTAAAAATAAGTATTTTAACAGTGATTGTAGTAGAGCAGACACTTAAAAATAAAACTACTTGGAGGGCCGGGGCGGTGGCTCTTGCCAGTAACCCTAGCACTTTGGGAGGCCGAGGTGGGTGGATCACCTGAGGTCAGGAGTTCATGACCAGCCTGGCCATCAAGGTGAAACCCCATCTTAAAAATAAAATAAAATAAAATAAAAAATAAAACTACTTGGAATGATATTGTTTATTGTGTTTGGCAATCTAATTTTGTGCCACATGCTGAATGAAACTAAAACTTTAATAATAAATAATAGGAACTTAGAAAATCTGAATCTAAACGTAGAACTTTAACTTAAATAGCATTCGCTTACATCACAAACTCATACTGAACTGTAGCAAGGTCCCTTTTATGATCTGTTTTTTTTTTTTTTAAGATGTATTTACGTAATTAAAGTGCTAAATCCATCATCTTTTAGAACCGTCATGGTTTTATTTACATAAATCCTGAACTAGAAAAAATTTTCACACTTTTAAACTGAACGTTGAAGATTGGTGATCAAATTTTAAGTTTCTGAGTTAACAGAAAAGTATTTTTATTTAACATTATTTTTATAAGCAGGTTATTGTTTATGCATTTATTCCACAATAAATTATTATGGACCATTTGCTGTGTGCCAGGCACTGTTCTGGGTTATTGGAACACATTAGTGAGCAAAAAGTCCCTGCTTGCTCTAAAGGGAGAAACATGATAAACAACTAAGCATATACTACAGCGTTAGTTATCAATTCATGCTATGAAGAAAAATAATGCAAGATGAGAGGATGCACAGTTTTAGATAAGGGGTGGTTTTTTTCCCATAGGAGTGTATCAGAACTAAAATATTTACCTGATGTTTTATTCTGAACCAAAACAAGTTATATTCTTGTATGCTAGAACTAGAAATCAAATCAAAGATTATTTTGAAAATATTTGCTGTTTGTATAGGAGGTTTTTGTTAGTTTATGCAACACTTTTCTTCCCAAATGTTTTAAATTTGTAGTTTTATTGTCTATTCGTAGCTGCTTTGGAAATAAAGAATTCAGGTATATAAATGTTAGCCTTAAGATTTTTGACTTAAATTCTAAGGTAGCAAAGCTGTACAAAAGTGGTCTGGTGAGTTTTATTTTAGAAAAAGTTTGTTTTGTTTGAACATAGTTTTCCTAAAACTAGAAAGGGAACATTTTATTTGTTACTTTTTGGGCAATATAAAAACATGATTAACATTTTCATTTATATTTTTTCAGATAATTGTTTTCAAGTTCTGAAATTGTTTACTTAAAGATGTTAAAGGCTTTGCATATTTCTGAATGACTACTTCCTTCCCTATTATCCTAGGCTTCTATTTTTCGTATAGTCAAATCGTTTTAGACATTTATAGACCCATACTAATTTGTTTCATTTTTACTATTTGTTTTTGTTGGTAACTGATTAAGGGATAGAGAAAAATGAAGAGGACAGTTATGTTAAACAGATGGGAGGGGGAAGAACCCAATAACGAAAGCAGCAAAAAACTCCACAATATTCTGTATCAATAAGAACAGCTCTAAAGTACATATACAGGTTTAGTTCTCTTACCAGTAGCATTTGTCAAGTGGTGTATGTGGAAACTCTCCCTTCCCCACATCATTGCTACTTGTATCTCATCCCCCACATCAAGGAGGATTCAAAATTGTAGAGACATAATCTGACTTGGTAATGCTTATTTCTCCACTAGATGGCATTAATACCATTTCTTTTATTGTAGTTTATATCTTGAGGACAAATTTACAGTGTATTAACTATAACAGAAGAAACAGAAATGTTATTTATGTTTTACAGCTTGTTTATCTGATTTTATGTTTTGTCATATAGAATGTACTATCATGTTTAAGAGTTTAGAAAAAATTGGGATATGCAGGGAAACAATAATTCTAATGTGAATGGAGCAATATATGTTTCTAGAGAACTAGTTTTCTACCACGTTTCAGTCTTTGTTCAGCCTTAGATTTTTGTTATGTTCCAAAGTTGCCAATGCTGAATGTTTTTATCCTTTATGTTTAGATAATATCTGAGTCCAAAAATTATCTTTTAAAAAAGAATGTAAACATATGTGGTATATGTATTATATAGTATGAATGTAAACATACATACATATGTTAAGCTTGTAATTTTTCTATTTTGAAAAAGTTCAGACATATTTAAAAAACCATATTATAATGAATTCTATGTACCTATTACATAGCCTTAGCTGTAATCAACTCGTTGTCAATATTGCTTCAACACTCCTTAATCTCTCCTCTTTATTTTGAAGCAAATTCCCGGATATGTACATACCATGTTGTTAGAGGTGCACACAGTCACAATAAAATATGCTGTCCTGACTCAAAAATAATGGTGTGAACAAAGTATTAAGAGCCCAGGAAGACTGATTAATTCTGCCATGAGGAAGAGGACAAATTCAGAAAAGCCTTTGAAGAAGAAGTGACATTTGACCTATACGTTGAGGATGGATAGGAATTTGCCAGTTGGAGAATGGAAGAAAACACATGTTAAGCATGGGTACACTATGAAGAGAAGGGAGGAAGTGTGAATCCATGAATGAGTGGAAAACAGAGAATAATGTATTAAATATTGAGGTGCTTTGGAGGAAGTTGCAGACGATGAAGCTGGAAGGATAGTCTATGGTTATATTTTACAGGAGTCTGTGGAAAATTAGTGATTATCATTGATATATGCAAAAATATTTTTCTACATTTTTATAAATATAAAATTTTTCTGTGTTTTGTAGATTGATGACAAAGTTCAGTTTTCAACAATGCTGAAATCAAATGTTTGCTTGTTTTCTTTGGATAATTTGTTTTTGGAAAAACCAGATGAAGTTGAAAAGTAAGTCTTCCTTAAAGATTGATAACATAGTATATTACTTTAGGGTTTTTTGAATTTGGGGGAATTTTAATTTTCTCTCTGGTAAATATACAAATAAAAATGAACAATCAACAGAATGATATTTCAGTTATGTATAAGGTAAACATGGAGTACTCTTAGCAGTTGCATAGGGGAGTAACTGAAATTTAACATTTTAACTGTTATCTTTTTCTTTTTTTTTTTTTTTGAAACAGTGTTGCTGTCACCCAGGCTGGAGTGCAATGGCATGCTCTTGGCTCACCACAACCTCCGCCTCCTGGCTTCAAGCAATTCTGTGTCAGCCTCCCAAGTAGTTGGGATTACAGGTGTGCACCACCATGCCCGGCTAATTTTTGTATTTTTTTTTTTAAGTAGAGATGGGGTTTCAACATGTTGGTCAGGCTGGTCTCAAACCCCTGACTTCGTGATCCACCCGCTTCAGCCTCCCAAAGTGCTGGGATTACAGGTGTGAGCCACTGTGCCTGGCTGAATGTTATAATTTTAAAAATAGAATAGATTTGAGCCTGGTGCAGTGGCTCATGCCTGTAATCCCAGCACTTTGGGAGGCTGAGGCAGGTGGATCACCCGAAATCAGGAGTTGAAGACCAGCCTAGCCAACATGGTGAAACCCTGTCTCTACTAAAAGTACAGAAAAATTAACCAGGCCTGGTGGCGCATGCCCCTAATCCCAGCTACTTGGGAGGCCAGCCAAGGGATGAGAATCACTTGAACCCAGGACACGGAGGTTGCAATGAGCCAAGATGGTGCCACTGCACTCCAGCCTGGGCAACAGAGAGTGAAATTCCTGTCTCAAAAAAAAAAAAAAAAAAAAAAAAGAATAGATTCTTGTCTATTTGGTTTGCATTTATTTGCGTTTCTGGTTGGTTCAGATTATTTTTGGCCAAGCTAAAAATGGGAAATAATGCTCAAAGAATAGCCCAGGACAAATGATGTCACCTTTTGGAAATAGAATAGACAGTATGCCAAAGATAGAGTATGATATGCACATTAAGTGCTGGCAGGAAGTAGGGGTGGGAATAAAGATGTGAGACCAAAGAAAACAAGAGTAGAGAGTAGGTATTATATTAAATACTTTTATGGATTTTCATGTCCGTTGTTCAATTTTGAATTTTCTACGTATTTTTAGTGTATTTTATTCTCCCATTTTAATGAGGTATATTTATTGCCTCGTTCTTTTCTTGCTCTTTCAACTATTGAAAGCTGAAATGGTTATAAAAGAGGATTAAACAGACTTTCATTTGCAAAATACTTAAAATCTATTTGAGGAGATTAAACACAAATGGAAAGGCATTAGTAAGTAATATGACCATGTAAATAATCATCTATACTGGGATACTTTAGAGAGTGAAAGAGTACATCCAGCTGGGGCAATATGTGTTAATCAGGACTGGCCAATGCACATTTTGTAACATATAGTTGTCCTTCTCAAAATACAGTCAAAAATATGTACAAAGCAAATGACAGGCATATGTTCATGCAATGAAATTTCAGACTTGGAAGGAAGGTTGTCGTGGACGACACAATCAGGTCAGGCTTTTGGGTAGTAGGGGGAGACTTCAGGAGGCTTTGAAGAATTTGATAGTTCCTAAAGGAAGAGAAGAAGTAGGCATTTGAAGGCAGAGTGTTAGAGCAAGAGAAAAAGAATGAAGATAGGACAATCCATGATTCTTTTTTTCTTTTTACCTCTCAGTACAGTGGTAAATCCATGGTACTTTTAAGGGAGAATGTGTAGTCAAGTTTCCTGCAGTAGACAATTCATGAAGGAAAAACATTGGGACGTAAAATGAGAAATTCTAAGTTGAGGGTAGATGGTGATGTGCATTAAATACAGGAATAAGGATTTTGGACATAATTAACTATGTTTTAAAAGCCATGGAATTAACAAATATTTTTTGAATAGTACATGTAATTATGTAAAGGATTGTGCTAAGTACTGCTGATGTAAATGCACATAAAAACGAAACTCTTAGGTGTTTACAATCCAGAGGGAGTATCAAATACCTATCTGACATATCTATCCATCTACTTATTTGTCTGTTTATGTCTATTATCTATCAATACATTCACACAACTCAAGGCAGACTATAATACATATTATAGGTTCCCTCTATAAGAAGCAGCGAGGGAGAAAATCTTTGGGAACCTAGGGAGATTTCTTGGAAAAGGTAGGATTTCATCCAGCCTTTGAACATAAGCTCTAGTGCCTAAAACAGTTATCTGGCACATAGTACTCAGTAAATAATCACTGAATGGATTAATGAATGAATAAAATAGTGGAATTTCTGTAGGTGGATATTGGAGTGGGGCAGGGCTTAGGGGCAAGCTGAGTAAATACTCTTGAATGAAGGTGAGGAGTGACCAGGTGTGATGGCTCACACTTGTAATCCCAGCACTTTGGGAGGTCAAGGTCAGTGGATCACTGGAGCCCAGGAGTTTGAGACTAGCCAGGCCAACATGGTGAAACCCCGTCTCTACTAGATACAAACATTACCCGGGCATATGGTATATGCCTGTAATTCCAGCTATTGGGGAGGCTGAGGCAGGAGAATCACTTGAGCATGGGAGGTGGAGGTTGCAGTGATCCGAGATCTTGTCACTGCACTCCAACCTGGGCGGCAGGGTGAGACTCTTGTCTCAGGGGAAAAAAAAAAAAAAAAAAGGCGGGGGAGAGAGACAGAATGCATTATCTATTTGTTATACAATAAGGAGTTCAGTTTAGTTTGGACTATGAGGGATGTGTAGGAGAGAAAACTGTAAGGTGGTCTAAGGCCACTAGGAAGTTTGACAATCTTTGAAAGCCACTGAAGGATTTTGAATGGATTAATGTAATGAGAACAATTCCAAATGAATGTGGTAGGAACTTGTAAAATATATTAGATAGAAAGCCTGGAATCAGTGAGGGCAGTTAAGACGAATTAATAAGAACCTTGGTTATGATAATGACAGTGGAAACACAAAAGAAATGATTAAGAAACGTTACAAGGAATATACAATAAGACCTAATATGTATCTAGATATAGTCAGTAAAACAGATACTATGGTTTGGATTCTGTGTGACTGGGATGATGATGTCACTTCTGGAAAAACAATTGGGAAATTATAAGAAAGACTTGATTTTATTAAGAAGCAGAATAGTAAAGCTATTGTCCTCTTTCTTGGATTTTCTGAAATAGTCCTTGGGCAAAACAGAGTTGACGTAGCAGGCTTAAACTGCTGTTCATGAAAAGATCTGCTTGCAAGGTTGGCTTTGGCTACAGCCTGAGAACTTAGATTTCAGGAAGATCCCCTCCATTAACTGACAACAGTGGCTTACTAGGTGTAAACTGTTTATACAAATAATATGGTTTATGTTGAACACCTGCTTTTTTTTTCCCTGAGATTCTGGAATTTAGGTGTGTCCCAGACAGGGGATGCTTGTGTTAATGTTAGCCCCCAATAAAAGCCCTAGGCATTGGGTCCCTGAAGAGATTCACTTCTTTCAACATTTCACTGGTATTGTCCTAAGCTTACTGGGAGGATTAAGTGCCTCCCATGTGAGTCTGCTGGGAGAAGATTCTTGAATGCTTATGCCTGGTTCTCCTTGGGCTTCATCCTTTGGTAGCCATGAGTAGGACTATATGCTGAGTCTTAGGAGTCATTTTAGGGAATTATTGAACTGGGGGTGATCTTGGGAACCCTCTGACGTCCTAAATTTTAAAAGATCTTGCCTGTTATAAAACAGTCTGTTAGACATTGTCAGATAATGTGTTGTAGAGTTTTTGCTTGGAAAATATGGCCGGAGTAGCTCTGTGCTAGGTGCTCTGAGAGACAGAAAAGTAAAAGACTGAATTTCTCACTTTAGAGAAGTTGACATCCTAAATGACTAGATCATAAAATCTTTGGGACTTGTAGACAGAATATATCATGCTCTTCCCAGCTTTATTTCCTGTCACCTAACACTTAATCTTTTTGTCCTAATGAAGAACAAGTCAACTTTGATGGGAAAGGAACCATTAAAGCAGTATCAGTTAACAGGATCACAGTTGAAAGATAAGGAGGGGTAGTTAATGATGCCAACAGGGTGGCAAAAATATCAATTACTGTAGGTTATAAAGAGATTGTCAGTTTTAAATGATTTCTTGGATTTTCTGTAGTTTGTAGATGGTTCTGCATTGGAAATATTTATGTTAGGACATTAGTTTGTAATAATGTTATAGCAAAACTGTACTCTGGAACAACGGTCCCCAACCTTTTTGGCACCAGGGACGGGTTTCATGGACAGTTGTTTCACAGACGGTTTCAGGATGAAACTGTTCCACCTCAGCTCATCTGGCATGAGTTAGATTCTCATAAGGAACATGTAACTTAGAAGCCTCTCTTGTGCAGTTCACAATAGGGCTTGCACTCCTGTGAGAATCTCATGCTGTTGATGATCTGACAGGAGTTGGAGCTCAGGCAGTAAGGCTCATTCACCTGCTGCTCACCTCTGCTGTGCAGCTGGGTTCCTAATAGGCTGTGTGGATCAGTACCGGTCTGCGGTTCAGGGATTGGGGATCCCAGCTCTGGAATATCAGTAATGGTGTCATTAACACGTTGACGACCCATGATTAGTTGTGAGTAATTTGTTACTTGTAATAGTTAAAATGCTAAAATTTGAGGATGATTTACGACTTTATTTTTATATTGGAGCAGATTTAAGATTCCTGTTACTGGCATTTGAATTGGCGAAAAGGAGATAGAGTTATTGCCGTTATTTAGGTAGCATATCTCACACAGCAGTATCATTAATCCTATGATACATAATGGTGAGAGCTTGAACACTGCTGTGTAGAGATAAAGTCCTGACAGAAAGTTAATTTATAGGATGTTTAAGAGTCTGTAATTG
Organism: Cebus imitator; assembly: GCF_001604975.1. Taxonomy (NCBI): domain Eukaryota; kingdom Metazoa; phylum Chordata; class Mammalia; order Primates; family Cebidae; genus Cebus; species Cebus imitator. The sequence continues at coordinate 1,393,798 of NW_016107481.1, read as the reverse complement.
AGTAGTGTTTAATAAATACATAGTTTCTCATGTTACTTCTTTATTAACACATATACTTACATTTTTATATTTTATATAGCCATCTAGACAATGAAAAGTCATTGGACTGGTTTCTCCCTCCTGCTCCATTGATTTCAGAAATTCCAGATACTCAGGAGTTAGAGGAAGAATTAGAAAGTCATAGACTATTAGGTAAATCATCACATACTTGTTATAAAGCCAAACCCATACAGTTGATAGCAATATTTTTTTTAAAAACTCTGATTTGATCATTACATATTGTGTATGCATGTATCAAAATATCACATATACCCCCAAAATATGTATACTCATTGTGTATCAATTAAAATTTCTTTGTTTTAATGAAATAAAATGAAAGATCTTTCTTTTGTTAAAAAGAGTGCTCACCAAGCTGGATGCAGTGGCATTTGCCTATAGTCCTAGCTACTTGGGAGGCTGTGAATAGTCACTGCACTCCAGTCTGGGCAACATAGGAAGACCTCATCTCTAAATAAATAAATAAACAAACAGACCCCTCCCCCATCTCCAAATACATACATACATACCTACCTCCAAAAACAAAATAATGCCCACCAAATCTTAAAATTTAAAACATTTTCCTTCCCTCTCTATATAATGCACATTCATATGCACACGTAACTGCACACAATATAGTATAATACACACATATTTTGATTTTTGTTCTACGAATATTTTTTCTTTTACTATCAAAACTCCTATCACTGCTATTCAGTTTTTGCCTTGCCGTTTACTAAAGATAAGAGCTCCTGATAACCAGATCCCAGAAATACCAAGTGAAAAAAGCGAGATGCAGAGGATTAAATACAGTTTGATACCATTTTTAAAAAGCTCAAAAACAAGCACACCCAAACAATGTATGTGATATAATGTAATATTAATAACATTTTAATTTTTAAATTGGGTCATAGGTTCATGCATATATATTTTATTATTAAGCTTCATAATTTACATATATGTTTTATATACATATACTTGTTTCACATATATAACATAGAGTGTAATGTACATAAATAGATGCTAAAGCAAATTTAAGTTCTAATCAGACATCCAAACTCTCCCTAACCCCCTAAACTTCCCTAAAAATTCTTGTAAAGCCTCTAAAGAAACCTTTAAAATTGTGTCACTCTAATGAAAACATTCCTTTAGTTTGATTTTAGAAGCAAGATTACAAACTTAAAAGCATTAGATATATTAATAATGAATTGTGTTTTATAACATTTTATATAATTGGTCATTGTATTTCTGGTGTAAATCATATAAATTTTAAATCTTCATAATCACTCGTAAAATCATTTGTTATGGGTCAGAAATAAACCTATTTTATAATGCAGGTGCTATATAAACTTCAAATTTAATTCAGTAATTCCACATTAATTTCTGAGTGTCTTTCAGTGATGTAATATACCATAAGAGTAACAATCACCTGTATTTTAAAACCGTATATGATACTACAGATTATCTTACTATTGTATTAGCGCTTTGCTTTTGGCTTTCGTATTTAACTTGGAATTTTAAAGTTTTTCATTATCATTTTGAAAATTTTCTTTAATGGAGAGCTTATAATAATTAATATATTCCTTTTTCGTAGGTCAGGAAAAGAGGCCAAAAACGTTAACATCAAATTTAAAGATAACTAATGAAGACACAAATTATGTTTCACCAACACAAAAATTCCAATTTGCCATTTCTTCTAATAAATATGAACAGGTTGGTCTAAATTTAGAAGGGGTAGGTAACAATGACTTACCACATGTTGCTGGAAAGCTGACATATGGTTCTCAGCAATGTAAAAATCACATCAACACTGAGACAGCACCTGAGAAGAGTGTTCCTGATAATACAAAATTAGTTAAGTTTGCAGAAGATAAAGGAGAGAGCACATCAGTATTCCGGAAAAGGTAATTATTTTAATTAAATTAAATATTATGTGAATAAAGTTGAATATTTCTTTGTACATCTTAAAGTATTAAATATAATACAACGTGAATGAGGAAAACAGAAAATTCTATCTCCTAAATAATTCCTGACTTTCTCCATTCCTGCTGTTATAGTCCTAGTGCTACATGTAAAAATAACCATAATTATAATATTTAACTATTTTATCTACTACAGATGATACCACAACAGCCCAGGTGGGACACAGGAATCTTCATTTTTAACAGATTTTCTAGGTGAATATTAATGCACACAAAAGTTTGAGACCCATTTTCCTAATGCCTTGGGTTTTAAACAGAGGAGTGAAATTAGATTTTCTTTTATTAAAGAGTTCATTATTGGCACCAGAATGGAGGATTAATTATAATAGAAGGGAGTTAAAATAAATTGTGAAGGTCTGCTTGAAAGGTTATCTTATTAGTCCAGATGGAAGAAAATGGTAGCCTGACCTAGGACTATGGAATCAGGAATGGAGACAATCCAGAATTATTTGGGAGATACAATCCCACAGGATTTAAGTGATTATTGGATATGAGATCTGACTCCTAGGTTTATGGTTTGAGCCAGAATTATGAAGGTTGGTAGTACCCTTTTATGATATAAAGAACTACCAAGTAAGAAGAGGTTTGGGGGATGGTGATGAGTAAAGATCTGGACATACTGATTTTAGATATTTATAAAGAGTCCAGATAGGCAATTGGGTATATGGATTCAACATTCAGAAGAAGTTTAGTTGATAGTTTTTGTTTTCTCTATGATATAGTAGATGTGGTTATCTGTGGAGTTTGAGGGAAAAAGAGTATTGAGCAAGAATGAAAAGAGTGGGATAAATTTTAGAGAATGGTAAAGCAGTCTAATTAGAATAATGGTAGGATTGATGGTCACTGCAAAGAGTCCAGCTGAGGTTGCTCTCTATAGTGTTTTTAATAACAGCTTTACTAAGCTATAATTCACATATCATAAAATTCACCTTTTTGAAGCGTAGAATTCATTGTTTATTTTCTTATTTTTTTCACTCTTATGTATTTACCCACCTTGTTTTTTGTAATACATAGTTTTGCAACCATCACTATTAACTAATTTTAAAACATTTTCATCTCCTGCAAAATAAATTCCTTACTAATTAACAGTTACTCTTCATTCCTCCCTTTCCACAGCACCTGGCAACCATTAATCTACTTTCTGTCTCTATGGATTTACCTATTCTAAAGATTTCATATAGGTGGAATTATACAAAATATAGCCATTTGTAGCGGGCTTCTTTCACTTAATACAACATTTTCAAGGTTCATACATGCTGTGTTATATATCAGTATTTCATTTTTTTAATGGCCAAATAATAGTCCATTGTATGGATATATCACATTTTGTTTATTCACTTATCAGTTGATGGACATTTGGGTTGTTTTCACTTTTTAGCTATTGTGAATAATATTGCTATGAAAATGCATGCATGTTTTTGTGTGAATGTGTGTTTTCAATTCTTTGGATATAAGCCCAGAAGTAGAATTGCTGGGTCATATGGTAACTTTATATTTAACTTTTCTAAGGAACTGCCAAGTCATTTTCCAAAGTGGCTACATCACTTTACTATCCCATCAGCAATATATGAGGGTTCCAGTTTCTCCACATTCTGGCCAGCACTTGTTATTGTCTGTCTTTTTTATTATAACCATCCTACTGGGTGTGTGAAAAGATATCTCATTGTGGTGTTGATGTGCATTTTTGTAATGACTAATTGTCTTGAGTTTGGGCTGCTATAATGAAATACCATAGATTGGGTGGTGTAAATTACAAAGATTTGTTTCTCATGGTTCTGGAGGCTGGAAGTCAGAAATCAGAGTGCCAGCATGATTGGGTTCCTGATGAGTACCCTCTGCCTAGTTATGTTCTCACATGGCTTTTCTTTGGTGTGTGTATAAACAGAGAGAGATCTCATGTTTCATCTTCTATTTTATAAGGGCATTAATCCCATCATGGGGAGCTACCCTCATGACCTCATCTAAACCCAATTGCCTTCCAAAGGCCCCACCTCCAAATACCATAACATTGGGGATTAGGACCTCAACATATGAATTTGGAGGGAGGGACATAAATATCCAGTGCATAACAATAGTGTTAAGAATCTTTTCATGTGATTATCATCATTTGTATATCTTCTTGGGAGTAATGTCTTATTCAGATCCTTTGTCCATATTGTAACTGGGCTATTTGTCTTTTAATTGTTGAGTTTTAAGAGTTCTTTATTCTCGATAAAAGTCCCTCATCTGTATGATTTGCAAATATTTCCCTCTATTCTGTGGGTTTTTGCTTTTTTGATGGTGTTCTTTGTAACACAAAAGTTTTAAATTTTGATAGAGTCCAGTTTATCTAATTTGTCTTTTATGCTTATGCTTTTGCTTTGATATAATACTTATTTGGCATCACTTTGGTTGCTTTTGTTTTTGGTGTCATATCTAAGAAACTATTGCCTAATCCACAGTCATGAAGATTTACTCTTAAGTTTTCTTCTATGGGTTTCAGAGTTTTTAGCTCTTATGTTTAGGTTTGTGATCTATTATGTTAATATTTTAATATTTGTGTGAAGTAAGAATCCATTCTCTTTCTTTTTGCATGTAGATATTCAGTTCCAGCCTCATTTGTTGAAAAGACTGTTCTTTCCCTACTGAATGTCATGGCACCATCATTGGAAGTCAGTTGACCATAAATGTAAAAGACTGGGTGTTGACTGACACTGACTGATTCTCTGCAGCAACTTGGTGTCTAGCAATTTAAATCATTTTGACACTTAACTCCTGTAATTAGTGTCAGACCCACAGGTTAGAGGCTCAGTTTTATAGGACTGACCCTACTTTGAAGGCCAGCTGAAAATGGGATTCCCAGACTACCCACATTTCTGTTTGGCTAAGTACAAATTTGAGGATTCCCATGACCCCATCTTAGGTTTAATAATTTGCTAGTATGACTCAGAGGCCTAAGGGAAACACTTTACTTACATTTACCAGCTTATTATAAAGGGTACCACTCCAAATGAAAGAGATACATAGGGCAAAATATAAGAGAGGGGATACAGAGCTTCCATAACTTCTCTGAGCATGCCACTCTGTCAGCACCTTGATGTGTTCACCATTCCAGAAGCTCTCAGAACCCTGTTGTTAAGGCGTTTTAGTGGAGGTTGCATTTCATAGACATGATTAATGAAATCACTGGCCATTGCTGATTAAACTTGATCTTCAGACCCTGAATGGATAAATCATCTCTATTACTTATTCTATAAGATGTGAGTGTTGTATTAGGAACCTTAATGGTTACTTCATCCTTTAAGGATAGTGTGAACAAGTTACTTTGATAGATTGCCTTTTGATCAGTCAAATATAATACAGGATAGCCATAAAGATAGTGTTTGCTTGTTTATAGAACTTTGCAAAGAAGTAGTTCTTTGTTTGGGATGATTTGATTTGCAAATATACTTAGTTTACATCTTTTCCTTTTTTAGGGGGTACACCGTGCTGATTTGATTGGCTGGGAAAACTGTTTCTTATCTGGTAGCTTCTGTGGTGTGAATTACAGTTGCTGACAACTTTTAATTCATAACAAGTCTGTTAGTTTATTCCTATACATTTATTATGTTAATATAATTCAGTAACTTGAATCACTTTAGTTAAATTTAACTACTATTAGGTGTTATAAATTTTACTATTTACTGTGACTATATTTAGTGGCTTTTTCTCTCTCTAAAGCACTTTATTGACTTTAAATGGAATATTAGTTATCTGTTGTTGTGTAATAAAATTATCCCAAAACTTAGTGTTTTAAAACAACAATAAACATTATTATTTCTCACAGTTTCTCCAGGCTAGGAATTTAGGAACAACTTTGGCTTAGGGTCTCTTGTGAGAATGCATTAAGTTATTGGGAGCCTCTCAGAAGAAGACCACAATCAAAATGTTAGCCATGCTGCAGTCATCTGAAAGCTTGACAGGGGCTATCAGGTCTGTCTTCAAGGTGGCTTGCTGTCCTTGACTGACAAATCGGTGCTGGTTGTTGACAGGAGACCTCAGTACCTCTCCTCCTGGGCCTCTCCATAGGGTTGCTTGAGTGTTCTCTTTATGTGGTGACAAGCTCTCCACAGAGTGAGATCTAAGAGACCATGGGAAAGGGACATGGTAATAAAAGACATGGTCTTTTATTACCTAGCCTTGTAAATCAAACACTTGCACTTCTGCAGTACTCTGCTAGTTACACAAGCCAGTCCTGATTCAGTGATTCAATTTGTACGAAACTGTAAAAGGGTGAGGATCAGACAAGGATCATTGGGGCTGCTTTGGAGGCTATCACAAATGGACTTATCTTGAGTTTTAGGAAAATGAAAAGACATACCACTGGTAAACTTATCAAGTTATATTTTAGGAGAATGATTTAGCTTGTTTGTTTGAGTAAACCATAATCTATGAGTGTTTTTAAAGGGGCCAATTTTATGCTAGTTTTTCATATTTCAAGCAAGTGTTACAAGTGAGAAAATATGTGGGTCTTTTTTTTTTCCCACAGATTGTTTAAAATATCTGACAGTGTCCATGAGAATGCTTACTCTAATGACAGTGAATTGTACTCTCACATTGGCTCAGTGAAAATTGTACAAACAGAAATGAACAAAGGGAAATCAAGGAACTGTAGCAATAGTAAGCAGAAATATCAATATTCTGCAAATGTGTTTACAGCAAATAATGCTTTTTCTGCTTCTGAAAATGGAGAAGACATGTTCAAAGCACCGTCTTTTTCAGTTACTTTCCAGCCTCATGATATTCAAGGTAATTTCTTGCTTTTTCAGTTCATTTTATGAGTACCGACTAATCTGCATTTCTTATCATAGGGGAAAATATAAAAATATAGTAAATTTGACTAGGTTTTCTCTCTGCAATTTCTGCATTTCTTTATTATGTTGCATTATTTTCTAAGTTGTGCTGTGTATTAAAATATTTTATGCTGTGTACTAAAAATATTTTTAACCTTGCTCTCAATAAAAAGGTTATGTTAGTTTTATTGAAGCAGTTTTCATGAAAAGGTTAAAAATATTCATTGCAAGTCCTAGCCTCTGACCATAAAATTTATTTTTAATGTTTATATAAATATGTAGGCTTTTTTTTCAGAGGTAACAGAAAATGGTTCATTGAAGGCCGTCACAGAAATTCGTATCCTTTAAATTATTTACAATAACTGCTTTGTATTTATGAAATCATAATTTTAAACATTTTGTTTAATTGTGTTCCTGTTTATTTTGGCTGATAGAGAAAAAGAGGGAAAAGTTAATCTTTTTGGTTGTGTAAGAGGTACATGTTTGTGATAGTGCTAGTCAAAATGTGGTTGCAGACTGGTGCCAATTTGTGAACTGTTTGTTATCAGTTTATGACAGGTTAAGTATGGAAGTCAGATTTGTATTATTGGCAGAACTCTGAGCGTATTTACTTACAAATAGGTACAGATAATTTCTCATTTGAGACAGAGCAGCCAAATTGGGTTCTGGCCAGGGGAAATGGATGAGAATGGGACATTGTGTGGATTAGGAACATTTCTATAAATCTAATATTTTTGAAAATCTATTTTGGAGTTTATACATATAATCCAATTTTCATATCTGGACATTTCCAGTGTAAATATTTTGAGTATGTTTGCATGTTCTGGAGGTCACATTGTCTTTGCTTCTTTAATACCCTGTGTATGCCTATAACAGAGTATTTACTCTGTTTTAATTCACCAGCAGTTTAGTGACTATTTTCTCATGCTCTATGAACTCTTTGAAAGCAAGGTCATGACTTATTTATCTGTTTCCACATACAGCGAAAGGAAGATAAAGTAAGGCAGGTAAAGTAAGGAAATTGTTCTGGCAAAAGTATAGCCATAGCAAGGGTAAATGTAAAAAATTGTGAAATATGTGTGGAAGGAATAAGCTTTCCAGTTTGGCTGAAGTGAAAGATATGATTAAAGAAGTAATAAGAAATGATATTAGATAGGTATCTCAGGATCATATCATTTAATGTCATGAATACCAAGGTCAAAGGTTTTTTGCTTTGGTTTTTATTTTTTCCCTGGCTTTGTTGAGGTGTAATTGACAAATAAAAATCATATATATTTAAGGAATACAACATGATTTTTTTATAGGTAAACATTGCAAAAATAATTACCACAATCAAGCTAATTAATGTATCTGTCAGCTTACATAGTTACTTCTTTCTTGTAGTAAAAATACTTAAGATCTCTGTAATCAGGAGACACCGTGTAATATTTTTGAGCAGGTCAAATATCATCATTACAGCTATGCTTTAGGAAAATATAATTCATGGCTCAATGCTTGGAAGTGCCCTAGCATCCACAAAAGTTATGGTCTAGTTGACAAAATGTAAAATGAATTCCAGATATTGGGTAGCTGTGCTAGAGAAATCTAGGCAACAGTAACTCTAATCCTGGGTACTCTGGGGATCATCAGATAATTCTGACGTATGGTTAGAAAATATTTGCCTGACTTCTCATGAAAAGTTGCCTCCAATGCAGATAGCTGATTTGAGTTAAAATGGGGGAGAGTGATCAATAAGAGAGTTGTACATGATACAGTAACTGTAAACAGCCATTGTTTAGCACTTTATTGACCATGGTGTCTCACTGCTGCCACACTTTCTCTTCTCTGGTGATCAAAATAGGATAGAAACATAGGAAATATATTAGCAGTAAGCTGTTAAAGATGTTCATCTGTATGTGACTTCTTATCCTTTACTGGAAAGCCTTTCTATAATGACACTGCGTTTTGAAGAATTTTGAGGATCTTTACACTATATTAGCACAGCTGAAGTGGTTCTGTTGTTTAGGGGTCTTTGTTAGTGAGGACTACTGCTTACACTTGTGTCCACTGATGTATTGTCCAAAATGTTCATTTGCTGTAAAACCCATTGTACTATACCTTGTTGTTTCCAAGTATGTATTTAAGGTGGAAGACTGAATGCAATTTGTGATAATTTGAGAGTTTGTAGATTACTTGGACAGACCTTATTTTCTTATTCTTTTTAATACATTTGAATCCTCAGGGCAGTAGAAGTTTTGTCAGTAGTCTTGTCATTTTCAGTTCTGCAGACGTTTTTTCCATTATAACATATAATTTCAGTGACACTGCTGAGAGTTTGTTGAATGAAAGGAAAAAGGTTGATTTCAAGTGTTGATAGTTATGATAAATGGTGTTAGCAGCTGAGTTTTCTTATGAGCTGTAACACTGATTCTATATCTACTCTGAATCAAAGATTCATTTCTTGTGAATATAAATTGATGTGAAACTATCTACTGAGAGAAAAACCAGCATGATGGCCCACTTGTGGGCTTGTTACAAATAAACACTTGATAGAAAGAGACATATTTTGAAGGAAAATGAGATTCCTTCTAAAGCTGATAGATTTTCAAATGCAAAATTACATTTTTGTTTTGGCACAGATGAGACACTGCACAACAGAAAGTAAAATGAGGATTTATAAATTAATTGCTTGATGTAATAATTGCAAACCTATATTAACTGAGTACTTACTATGTGTCAGGCACTGTTGTAGGTATTTGGGATATGTCACTTTGGAAAACAGGCAATGAATCCTTGTTTTTGAGGAGATGACATTCTTGGGATGAGGGTGTAGAAGAAGCTGGATCTCAACAACTGTAATAGCATATAAATAAGTCAGTATTTTAGAAAGTGGTGACTATTATGGGAAAATAAAAAAGTAGAGCAGGGTAAGGGGGTTAAATTGGGGCTGCTGGGATTCAGGGATCAGGGTACAGAATTAAACATTACTTAGGGTAGATCTTCTTGAGAAGGTCAGGTTTAAGCGCTTAATGGAAGGAAAAGAGCCAAGGTAATACAGAGGGAAGAGCAATCTAGGCAGAGAGAAGGCTTCATGGTAGGAACATGGCTGATATTTTTGAAGAACAGCAGAGTTCAGTGTAGCTAGAGGAGATGAGTCAGGGGGAAAGAGTAGTAGGACATGAAGTCAGAGAGATAAAGGCAGGCGATATTAGGGGGAGGGAGTGACAGTGGAGAGACAAGATCATGTAGGGCCGTATAGCCATATACTTTGAGAGAAAGGGGGGAATTTGATCAGAGAAGTAATATGATCTAAGTTTTAACAGGATCACTACAGCAATCCATCAGTTCTTGTATACCTTTGTAAAAATCCAGTTCTTTAAATAAATATGTACTTGTGTTCTCAGATGTATTATTAACCATCTTAAATCTTCTAATAGATTATAACAGTCTCAATTGTAAGAACTCATTTTCTTCTTTATTTACCGCTTTCCACAGCTTTCTAAATTTAGTAATATGTTTTGTACATAGTGTTCAATAAATCTAGTTGATATATTGTAAGAAGAATACCATATAAATACAGATATCTCCCAATCTGTCAGTAGACCCTCACCTTGGAGAGGGGACAGTTTATTCTTTATATCTATTAATATTTTTGAACTTTCTTACAGGGGAAGGATGATTTAAGTTCTTCCTATCAAACCAGTATGTTGATAATTAAAATTAAACCCACCACTTAACACAACTAAATTATCAAAAACAAAGAGATTTAGTATTAGGTAACCAGGAACACACCAAGAAGAGATAAAAATCAAGTGACCTCAGGTATGTAAGAAAAAGTACTACTTTGGAAAAGGTAAACTACAAGTGTAGCTCTGATTTACTTGCCATTATGTACTTGAATTTCTTCCATCATATTTAGCACTCAAGTATAACCCTTATATAATCTCTTATTTCCCTATACGAACTCTACAAGTTCTTTTCAGAATATGGAATGTGACTGGAGATTAGAATAATTTCTGATATAATTACTTTCTTAAGATACCAAATAGCAAGTTTTAAAATCTCATCATTAAATATTGTCAGAATCAATATTAATGTAACTGAATTTTAAAATTAAAAGTAACCAATTTTTAAAATTCTAAAATATTTAACTCCTTAATGTTACTGCAAGCAACAAAATTCAGAAGTATTTTCAAAGAATTTCCATATTTCAACTATATACAGTCCAAAGCCTTTGATGATGTAAGTATTTTATTTTACTTATTTATTTTTTTACCTTTCACTAGATTATGATCACTAGATTGGGATCTACTAGATCCCAGGATTTATTAGATCTTTATGTCTGCACTGCCACACTCAGTGTCTAGCACATTATAGGAGCTCAGAAAATATTTGGTAAATGAATACATGTGATTTTCAGAGGTGGATTTGTTTGTATTTGAATGCAGTTCTTATTAAGGCATATTTTTTAACAAATTGAGAATGTGTGTGAAAAATTTTATATATTACATTATTGATTAATTTTTATTTTTTAGCTTCTTTATACAGATAGGAATTTTGTGATTTGTGCTCCAACTGGTTCTAGAAAAACTAGTGTTTGAACTAGTCATAACAAGATTCTTAATGGAAGTGGCATTGCCATGGTTGAATCTTAAAATTGCAATCTCAGCTCACTGCAACTTCTAGTTCCCAGGTTCAGGCGATTCTCGTGCCTCAGCTACCCAAGTAACTGGGATTACAGACATGAGCCACCATGCCTGGCTAAATTTTGTATTTGTAATGGAGACAGGGTTTTGCTAATGTTTACCAGGCTGGTCTCAAACTCCTGACCTTAAGATATCTGCCTTCCTTGGCTTCCCAAAGTGCTGGGATTCTAGATGTAAGCCATCACACCTGGTCAGGAATGATTTTCATCTAGATCTGGCATTGACAAATAAAACAGCATGATAAAATATTAATAGTGTTATTTTTTGAGAGTGGAGGTTCTGGAGCAAAGTTACATGTTTTATAAATTTAGAGGAAAAGTGTTCAAATTGTTCTTAGATTCTTAGTAAGGCATATTTTTTAATAAATTGAGAATGTGTGTGAAAAATTCTATATATTACATGATTGATTAATTTTTATTTTTTAGCTTCTTTACACAGATAGGAATTTTGTGATTTGTGCTCCAACTGGTTCTGGAAAAACTGTAGTGTTTGAACTAGCTATAACAAGATTGTTAATGGAAGTACCATTGCCATGGTCAAATGTTAAAATTGTTTACAGTAAGTATTTACTATAAGAGTGATAATTAATTATAATAACGAAAGACCATTGAAGCAAAATAAAAAAATAAATTCAGTTTCTGGCCATAGAAATTATTTGGTTTTCGATACATTTCTAGTAAAGTCTGGTCTTATTTGTCATTACATTTAAAACACACTTTCCAGAATTATAAATAAAAACTCATATTTGAATTGAGAATTTGACTTTTACATGCTTATATTTTAAAGGACTAGCAAAATGAACAAATAAAATCAAACGTTTTGTAATTCTAGGAAGTTGCATAGGAGCTTTAGTCTCCTTTTTGAGGTGTGTATTTTTAAACTTTTTAAAATTAATATATGCATATGGCTTAAAAATCAAATATCACTAAAGGCCTTATAATGAAAAGCAATAATCTTCTGCCCTACCTTTCTCCACTTCTAGTTATACTTGCCTGATAAATCATTTCTATTTCTATTTTTAGTTCTTTTTGGTTATTACCTTGATATTTCTAAATCAAGCTTGTCTAACTTGTGGTCTGCAGGCCGCATGCAGCCCAGGATGGCTTTGAATGTGGCCCAACACAAATCTGTAAACTTTCTTAAAACATGATGAGATTTTTTTCTTTTTTAAGCTTATCAGTCATCATTAGTGTTAGCGTATTTTATGTGTAGTTCAAGACAGTTCTTCTTCCAGTGTGTCGCAGGGAAGCCAAAAGACTGGACACCCCTGCTCTAAGTAATATGCCTATATTGTTAATTTTTAATTTATCAATATTAGGAGTATGTAGATATGTATTTTTTATTCTGACTATTGACCAAAGTTTGTAAAATAATTTTAAAATTGAACTGATGTTCAAAGTGAGTATTTTGTATTGTTACAGTGGCACCAATAAAAGCCTTGTGTAGTCAGCGTTTTGATGACTGGAAAGAAAAATTTGGACCAATAGGATTGAATTGTAAAGAACTTACTGGAGATACAGTAATGGATGACCTATTTGAAATTCAGCATGCCCATATTATTATGACAACTCCAGTAGGTATTATTTATACCTTATGGTTTTGTTTGTTAGAAAATACTAATTTTTCTTTACCAAGACAAAAAGTTTAAAAAATACAAACTAGAAGCATATATTTATAATATAAACAAACAAACATTTAAAAAATACTACAATTTAAGTTACAGAAAGAGTACTTAGAAATCAGTAAGTAAAAGACAAATGACCAAATAGGAAAAATTGACAAAGAATAGGCAGTTTGTTATTGTGGATGCTTTGTAATCATATTTGTTGCTTTTTTTTTTTTTTAACCTAAGTAGTATGTATTGTAGAGGGAGGACCTTGGTAGAATTTAAAAATAGGTAGTAAAAGTTGAACTTAGAATATTTTGTGGTTCAGTGTAAAAACAATTGAGGACCCAGTTTTTAAAACACCTGTAAGACTGTAAAAATTCATTAAATATTTTTTAATATATAAATATTTTTCAGGATACTCTTAAGGGATCAACCAAAATTGCTCATTTTTTGTAATATGTCATGTTAAAAATTTTTTCGATATCTTAAATAATATTTATTATAATTCCTTATCACGTTAAACTACCTGTATACTTTTTTTTTTCTCTAGGAAAAATGGGATAGCATGACTAGGAAATGGAGAGACAACTCTTTGGTTCAGCTGGTTCGACTCTTTCTCATTGATGAGGTAATGAATGCATTCACTTTCTGAGATAAACATAAAAAGATAATTAGAATAGATAGAAAGAAAAAAGACATTTCAACCAAACTATATGTTTGTTTTATCCCTACAAGTGAAAAATGCTCATTTTCTCAAACAAGAATGTTAATATTATTGAATATTTTAATTGATTAAACATACTTTTAATTGTATAGCTAATAATTTTTTCTTGATTTCCTGCTTAGGTACATATTGTAAAAGATGAAAATCGTGGTCCAACTCTTGAAGTTGTAGTCAGCAGAATGAAAACTGTACAGTCTGTTTCTCAGACTTTAAGAAATACCAGCACTGTTATTCCATTGCGATTTGTAGCTGTATCTGCAACAATTCCAAATGCTGAGGATGTGAGTTACAGTTTTAGCTGAGCTCTCAAGTTTTTTATGACTCGTGAAATATTTAGTCATTTTGATCTTAGAAAAAAGTAAATTATTTTGTCCTTTCCTTTAATAGGAAAGTATGTTGTAGAAAAATGTGGCTAGATCTCATAAATATGACAGTATTGAAGGCCATAAAATTTGGTTAATCAGGTTTAATAAAACATTTTTTTGTGGAAATTTTTTGTTTGCTAGTATCTGAAAGCCTCATAATAACTTCACTAATAATATGTGATGGTTGTTGTAACTAACTGACTTTAGTTGTATAGTGAAATGTGGTGGAAAATAAAAATAATTGCTTAGATGATTACCACTTGCTCTTCAATTCTGTGTGCTTGGCATTGTGATAAGCACTAAGATGGAAAAGTGAATGAATATATGACTTAATTTTTTCTTCAATTTTTAAGTAAACTTCCTGAAAAATAATAGTCTGACTCTACTTTCTCATTCCTCCTCACTTCTCAGCCTGCTATAATATTACTTTTCCCCTACTACTTCTTAGAAATTGTTTTCACAAATAGCCACTATATTGTCTATTCCAATGGAATATTTTGTCTTTGTCTTTAATTTGGCACAATTAATCATTTTCTTGTTCTTAAAATGACAACTTGTTTTGCTCATTTGTCAAGAATGATATAGAAAAATTATATAGAAAAATTTAAAGTTTATTAAAACAGCAAAACTAAATCCTAGTATTTGTCCTTCCACATGTAGGAAACATAATGTACATACTCTTTTTTTGACCTGCATTTTACCTATAAACATTTTCATATCATGAAATATTCTTCAATATCTATTTTTGTGGTTTTATTGTAATTTATTAAACACTATAATAATGGAAGATTAAGTTATTCCCAATTTTGCTATTGTAAACAGAGTGAAAGTAATATATCTGAAACATCCATGTTTATTTCCTTAGAATGAACTTCTAGAATGAAATAACTGAATCAAAGGTTATACAAAACTCCAAGGAAACGCTTCCTTCAATAAATGTTATATTCATTTACACTTGTACCAGAAGCTATTCTCCTGTATCCTAACACTGGATAGTATAATAATGAAATTATTATTGCTATTATCATTTTTAAATATAGGATTTATTGTTTAGTGTAGTATGTCATTAAAATTTTTTTACTTCTTTGATTTCTACTCAAGTAAATATTTTTAATATATTTATCAACTGCTTTATGTTCTTTTTGGCTGTTTGCCAGATTATGTCATTTTTCCTTTTTTCACATTGAGATATTAAATTTCTCTTACTTATTTGTAAGCGATTATTATGTACTAGTACTCTCTAATTCTTGAAACTTTTTCCCTTTGTGGTAAACACTACTTCTGTGAATGCTGTTTTTCTATCTCTTTTGTCAGATCTTTTTGTCTAAATTAAGGTCTTTATCCTTGGCCTGTTCCCCTCTGACTATAAATTCTTTTGTGATATCCCTACTCATGATAATCTTGAGAAAACAGTAAGTCTGTTTCTCAGACTTTAAAAAATACCAGCACTGTTATTTTAATGCGATTTGTAGCCGTATCTGCAACAATTCCAAATGCTGAGGATGTGCATTAATATTTTCTTCCTTCGCAATATGTAACTCATTTATCTACCTTCTTCCTGTCAAAACAACAGTCACTTTGATAGCAGGGCTTGGAGCCTGATTATTAACTGGGCTATGTAAAGATAAGGATTGCTTACCACAGTTCCAGAAACTGGTGACTCTAGCATTGAGTATGAAGTGTGCTTTTGACACTGCTATCTCTAAAGTGTTTGTTGTTTACTTAATAACTTATCAACCCTTGTCAGCATAAGCCAACCATTACTTTGATACTATTCATCTAATATTTAGGACAACACAAAAGAAATGTCAGCCATTTTGAGGCATAGTTTTCAAAAATAGTGAATAAGTTAAAATGACAGTGATAAATTTGGCCTCTATGACAAAATTGATTTTAATTTTTCTTTGGATTTTTATGAAAGAAAAGAAAACAAAATAATTAATTGGAAGTTTACCATGGTGAAAAGTGGGTATAATCTTGAAATAGTACTATTGGTATAGTTGGCTACTATATCAACAGAATAATATTAATGGAATATGTAACATTGAAAAAGTCTACTTGATTAAATACTTTTATAGCTTGACCTTAAAGTGATCTGTAATTGGGTTGTTTTTAGCAATAGAACTTTACTAGAAGAAAATTTTAATGCACATGTTTTTGTGTTTTAAAGATTGCAGAATGGCTTTCAGATGGTGAAAGACCGGCTGTATGTCTGAAAATGGATGAGAGCCATAGACCTGTGAAACTTCAGAAAGTGGTCCTTGGATTTCCCTGCAGTAGTAACCAAAATGAGTTTAAGTTTGATTTAACCCTCGACTACAAAATTGCCAGTGTTATACAAATGTACTCTGATCAGAAACCCACACTTGTGGTATGGATTGTTCATGCTTATTTTTTAGTATATTCAGTTTTTAACATGATTAATATAAAAGTTATGAATTTATTTTCAGTTTTGTGCAACAAGGAAGGGTGTGCAACAGGCTGCTTCTGTTCTTGTGAAGGATGCTAAATTTATTATGACTGTGGAACAGAAACAGAGGTATATTTTTTCATTTCTTCATGGAAGTAGATGAACTTTTAGGGCTCATCTAGATGAGATGAGAAAACTAGGCTCATCCCTTAACCTTGGGGTAAATCTCAGTGTCCTCATCTATAAAATAAGGATAATGGTAATTTTGAGGATTAAGTGAAATAATGAATCTTACTGCAGTTGTGACCCAGATTTCTTGAATGATAAAGATTATCCATACTGATAATCTGATAGTCAGATTTCTTGAATGATAAAGATCCATACTGCTGTTTTTTTTTTAACCTAATTTCAATCCAGCCTCTTTTGTAGTCTTTGAATAAAGCTGATCTTGTGAATTGATCTTTAAGGACTCTAACATATTTGGCCACTTCTCCCTTAATCACTCTGAACTCTGTGCTTCCATGATTATCTCTACTCATTTTCTTCCTACTTTCCAGGCTGCTCATTCTCTGTTCCCCTTTCACTTCTTCTTTCCAACTCTTAAATGTTGACATTTGAATGAGTATATCTGAGGTTCATTCTTTCTAATTCCGCACTGTTGTTTGTAACTACTCACATGAAGTTCAAATAATATTTATGCATGTCTATGAATTGCTATTTATGCCTTCAGCCCAGGCTTCCCTACTGAGCTCCAGGCCTGTAAGTCCATCTGTGTAACTGAATCCAATTGTTTGTCTATTGATAGTCATCTCAAACTCAGTATGTACAAAATAGAACTTGGTTTTTACTCTCAGAGCAGCTCCTTCTCCAGTGTTCCCCATCTTGATTATACATTATCTCCCTAGTTACTTGTAGCAGAAAACTATCACTGATATCTGGTTTACCTTATACCCCATAGGCAGTCAATTACAAAGTCCTGTTTATTCTTCTAAATATATCTCAAATATGTCTTTTTATCTCCATCAACACTGCCACTTCCCTAATTCAAGTCACTATTAATCTCTTGCCTAGGTTGTATCCTTTTCTCTGTTGACTACACACACACTCTCTTATTTCACTTTATTGTTTACATAGCATAGATTGTGTAAGATTACAAATCTAAATGTCAGTTTCCTGCCTAAAACCTTTAATAGCTTTTTATTGTCCTTGGTATTAAATGCCACATCCTTAGTGTAGCCCGTAATAGCCCATATAAGGTGATGCCTAGCCAGTTCACCAGACTTATCATGACCATTCTCCCCCTTTATTCACCATGGTCAAGCTGTATTGGCCTCTGTGTTCTGTGAATACACCAGTTTGCCACTCTGTACAGAGCTGGCTTGCATCGTGCTTTCTTTTCCTGGAATAATTTTTACCTAACTCCTATTCATTCTTCATGTCTAAACTTTAATATCAGTTTTCCATAGTCATCAGTTTCCCTATATTTACTTTTATAAGCAACCTGTACTTTATTTCATAACACTTACTATAATTATAATATCATTTTGTTTAATATTTTAGAATCTGTTCCATTCGTTAGATTATCAACTTCTTGAGGAAAGGGGGACTTATGTTCATCCTGCTTACCACTCAATCTTAGCAGGTGTGTTAGGTCATACTTGCATTAATATAAAGACATTTCTGAGGCTGGGTAATTTATAAAGAAGAGAGGTTTAATTGGCTTACAGTTCTGCAGGCCGTACGGGGAACATGGCACCAGCATCAGCTCAGCTTCTGGTGAGGCCTTGGGCTGCTTACAGTTACGGCAGAAGGCAAAAGATGAGTTGGTATATCACATGGTGAGAGCAGGAGCAGTGGGTGGGGGGGTGCTATACACTCTTAAGCAACTAGATTTCACAGGAACTCACCACTGTTGTGAGGACAGCACCAGCCATGAGGGATCTGCCCCCATGATCCAGTCACCTCCTATCCAGCCTCACCTCCAAACCTGGGGATTATAATTTAGCATGGTGGACAGCATCCAAATTATAGCAGAAGGTCTCAGCAGAGTGCTAGCACATGATTACTACCTATTGAAAACTTATTGTTAATAACTTCTGGAAATCAGTAAATATGTTTAGTGATAGACCTCAGACTAAAATTGGACATATGGATATGAGCAGATACTTATTTTTCTGCCTAATTTTGTATGGTGGGGGAATATACTTCTCTCCGCTTTGGGTCAGATCAGCTTTCTAATTACCAGTCTGTTCCTCTGCTACCACCTGTGGTTGCTTGTCAACCAAAGACATGTAGCAAGCGTAGAGGAACCACTTTAGTCTTCTTTACATTCTTTGTTTTTTTTAAAATCCGCTAAAAAGATAGACTATAAAGATAGTCTATTAAAGAATTATAAACATAGCCACGTATTTACCCTCAAGATACTATTTTCATACTTTTCCTTCCATTTAAAGGATTTAACCTGATCTTCTTAGTTACTACCAGATGAAAAAAGAATCTCTAGGGTGTGAAGCATGCAGAGTAGCTCTTTTATTATACACATCAACAAAGCAAGATTAAGCAATAAGAAACAGTAGAGAGCCAGACAGAATGAGAAAAATCGACAAAGAGCTTACAGCTGAAAGGTAGATTAAGTCTGAGAGGAAGGTAGAAAGGGAGAAAGTGAAATTATTGCTAATAAGATCAAAATACTATCAAATAATGACAAATAGTTTTCATACCAACTGCATGTAGTTTTATAGCATTCTTATTAATTTTCTAAATTTTTATAACAAAGATGGGGTTTCAAAAACATTGACCAGTTCATTATAAAATTAGTAATAGAATAAAGGTAAATTAGGATTTTTAAAAAAGTGTGAGTATAGGGTAGAGAGGCTATAAGTAGCTATAAACAATCTGAAGCCTTCTACTTGTTGGGTAAATAAACTAGATGATCAAGTTGGATTATATCACTTTTTGTGAGAAACAAGATGTGGGGATCAAGTAATGAAGTTTGTTTTCTTGTTCATAAACTTAACTCTGAAGGCAGTTTTGAAAGACTTATGCAATTCTTTGTGCAATGGTGGCGTCATTCAAATAAAATACCTGGCGTCCTGTGGTAAATATATAATAAATAACATTTTTGAGCTGAACTTATCTATAGAGTAAGGAATTGAAATAGACTAGAAGTTTCCTTAAAGCTAATTTACATTTCATCCTCTCCCTTTAGTTGCACACAAATTAGCTAATTTTGTTTCAGATAATCACTTTTCTTATAAACATATATCTGAATAACTTTTCTCATTTCCCACTCTTACTAGTTACTAATGGAAAGTTTCTCTCTCCTTTAAACTCTCTTCTTTCTTCAGTTTTTGCCCCATATTTTTTCTTTATCTCCTTTTTTATTTGTTTGATTTTTTTTTTTTTTTTCCAGGAACATACTAAAGACTCAGATTTGACTTACAGTGCTCCTACTTTTACTAGCTGTGTACGATTGGGCATATTACTTAACTTCTCTCAGCTTCAGTTTCTTAATCAAGATTGTATATATGGGAATCAGTCATCTCACCATGTTTCTATGATAATTAAGGCAGCATTTCTAAGATACCTAGCAGTGGGTAGCAGAGTTTGTACTTAATAGTAACGTGTCCTTTCCTCTTGCCTTATTTTCATTTCATTGTGAATCCTTAAAAAAAAGTCATGAGTGTTATAAAAATAATTCCTCCTAGTGTCTTGTCTGCAACAAGGAAATAGAAAAACACTAGATATTTTTATATACTTAAGAACCAAGCCTACCAACTTCCAAAATCTTTTTTTTTTTTTTAGCCAAAATCTTTTAACATACCCAGAATTCATTTTCAAATTATCAATACACCTTCTTAACTTCCTCTTCTCTTTTAACTTAACCTAGTTTGCTTTTTTAAAAAATAAATTTTATATGGCATATTTGAGATTTACAACATGATGTTATATGATACATATAGCTAGTAAAATGGTTACTATAGTGATGGAAATTAATATATCTCTCATCTTGCATACTTTTTTTTTTACAAGAACAGCTAAAATCTACTTATTTGACAAGAATCCCTAATTCAAAATAATTTTATTAACTGCAGTCTTCATGTTGTACATTAGATCTCTAGACTTGTTCACACTATGTATCTGCTATTCCGTGTATCCTTTAACCTATATCTCCCCATTTATTCTCCTGTTCCCAGTCTTCCTGCCTCCAATAACTACTGTTTTATTCTCTATCTGTTGTTTTTGACTTTTAAATAATTGTCATTCTGACTGGCATGAGATGGTATCTCATTGTGGGTTTTATTTACATTTCTCTAATGATCAGTGATGTTGAGCTTTTTTTCATAATATTTGTTGGCTGCATGTATGTCATCTTTTGAGAAGTGTCTGTTCGTGTCCATTGCCCACTTTTTAATGGAATTGTTTTTTTTCTTATAAATTTGTTTAAGTACCTTGTAGACTCTGGATATTAGACCTTTATCAAATGGATAGATTGGAGAAATTTTCTCCTGTAGGTGATCTGTTTACTCTAATGATAGTTTCTTTTGCTATGCAGAAGCTCTTTATTTTAGTTAGGTGCCATTTGTCAATTTTTGCTTTTGTTGCAATTGCTTTTGATATTTTCATCATTAAATAATTGCCCATGCCTGTGTCCTGAATGACATTGTCTACATTTTCTTCTAGGATTTTTATAGTTTTGGGTTTTACATTTAAGCCTGGAATCCATGTTGTGTTAATTTTTATGTAGGATGTAAGGAAGGGGATCCAGTTTCAATTTTCTGCATGTGGCTACCCAGCCCTCCTAGCACCATTTATTAAATAGGGTGTCCTTTCCCAGTTGCTTGCTTTAGTCAGATTTGTTGAAGATCCATGTTTGTAGGTGTATGGTCTTATTTCTGAGTTCTCTATTCTGTTCCTTTGGTCTATGTGTCTGTTCTTATAACAGTCTCATGCTTTTTTGGTTACTGTAGGCTTGTAGTATAGCTTGAAGTTGGGTAGTGTGACCTCCAGCTTTGTTTTTTTTGCTTAGGATCTTCTCGGCTATTCGTGCTCTTTTTTGGTTCCATATTAATTTTAAAATAGTTTTTTTTTTTCTTATTCTGTGGAGGTAGTTTAGTGGGAATAGCATTGAATCTATAAATTACTTTGGGTAGTATGGCCATTTTCACAATATTGATTCTTCCTATCCAGGAGCATGGAATGTTTCTCTATTTGTTTGTATCCTCTTTGAGTTCTTTGAGCAGTGGTTTGTAGTTCCCCTTGAAAAGGTTCTTTACTTCCCTCAGCAGCTGTATCATAGGTATTTTATTCTTTTTGCAGCAGTTGTGAAGGCGAATTCATTCACTGTTTGGCTCTCTGCTTGCCTGTTGTATAGGAATGCTAGAGATTTTTATACATTGATTTTGTATCCTGAGACTTTGCTGAAATTGCTTAATAGCTTAAGAAGCTTTTGGGCTGAGATGATGAGATTTTCTAAATATAGGATCATGTCATCTGCAAACAAAGATAATTTGACTTCCTCTCTTCTTATTTAAATACCATTTATTTCTTTCTCTTGCCTTATTGCCCTTGCCAGAACTTCCAATACTATGTTGAATAGGAGTGGTGGAGGAAGGCATCCTTATCTTGTGCCAGTTTTCAAGGGGAATGATTCCAGTTTTTGCCCATTCAATATGATATTGGCTATGGATTTGTCATATATGGCTCTTATTATTTTGAGGTATGTTCCTTCAGTACCTGGTTTGTTGAGAATTTTTAACATGAAGGAGTGTTGAATTTTACCAAAGGTCTTTTCTGCATCTATTGAGATAATAATGTCTTTAATTCTGTTTATGTGATGAATCACATTTATTGATTTGTATGTGTTGAACCAGCCTTGCATCCTGGGGATGAAGCCAACTTGATCATGGTGGGTAAGGTTTTTGATGTGCCACTGGATTCAGTTTGCCAGTATTTTTTGAGGCTTTCTACATCAATGTTCATCAAGGATATTGACCTGAAGTTTTCTTTTTTTGTTGTATCTCTTCCAGGTTTTAGTATCAGGATGATGCTGGCCTCATAAATGAGTTAGGGAGGAGTCCCTTTTTCAATTTTTTGGGAATAGTTTGAGTAGAAATGGTGCCAACTCTTCTTTGTACCTCTGGTAAAATTCAACTGAGGATTTGTCTGGTCCTGGGCTTTTTTTGGTTGGTAAGCTAGTTATTACTGGCTCAATTCCAGAACTCATTATTGGTCTATTCAGGGATTCAGTTTTTCCCTGGTTCAGTCTTGGGAGGGTGTATGGGTCCAAGATTTTATTCATTTCTTCTAGATTTTCTAGTTTATGTGGGTAGAGGTCTTTATGGTGTTCTCTGATGGTCATTTGTATTTCTGTGGGGCCAGTGGTGGTATCCCTTGTATCATTTCTGATTGTGTTTATTTGATCCTTCTCTCCTTTCTTCTTTATTAGTCTAGCTAATGTTTTATCTAGTATATTAATTTTTTCAAAAAACTAGCTCCTGGGTTTGGTGATTTTTTTGAAGAGGTTTTCATGCCTCTATCTACTTCAGTTCAGCTCTGATCTTTGTTATTTCTTGTCTTCTGCTAGCTTTGGGTTTCTTTGCTCTTGGTTCTCTAGTTCTTTTAGTTGAGATGTTAGGTTGTTAACTTGAGATCTTCCTGGCTTTTTGATGGGGGCATTTAGTGCTATAAATTTCTCTCTTAATGCTGCTTTAACTGTGTTCCAGAGATTCTGGTACATTGTCTCTTTGTTTTTATTAGTTTCAAAGAACTTCTTGATATCTGCCTTAATTTCATTATTTACCCAAGAGTCATTCAGGAGCAGGTTGTTCAGTTTTCATGTAGTTGTGTAGTTTTGAGTGTATTTCTTAATCTTGAGTTCTAATTTGATTGCACTGTAGTCTCAGAGACTGTTTGTTATGATTTCCATTCTTTTGCATTTCCTGAGAAATGTTTTACTTCCAATTACGTGATCAGTTTTAGGGTAGGTGCCATGTAACTATGAGAATAATGTATATTCTGTTGAATTTCACCGGAGAGTTCTGTAGCTATCTATCAGGTCCACTTGATCTAGAGCTGAGTTCAAGTCCTGAATATCTTTGTTAATTTTCTGTCTCAGTGATCTGTCTAATAGTGTCAATAGGCTGTTAAAGTCTCCATTTTTATTGTGTTGGAGTCTGAGTCTTTTTGTAGATCACTAATAACTTGCCTTATGAATCTGGGTGCCCCTGTATTGGGTGCATATATATTTAGGATAGTTAGCTCTTCTAGTTGAATTGAACTTTTTACCATTATGTAAAGCCCTGCTTTGTCTTTTTTGATCTTTGTTGGTCTTTGTTGGTTTAAAGTCTATTTTGTCGTACACTGGGATTGCAACCCCTGCTTTTTTCTGTTTTCCATTTGCTTGGTAAGTTTTCCTTCATCCCTTTATTTTGAGTCTGTGTGTGTCTTTGCATGTGAGATGGAGCTCTTGAAGACAGAATACCAGTGGTTCTTGGCTCTTTATCTAGCTTGCCATCCTGTGCCTTTTAATTGGGACATTTAGCCCATTTACAATTTGAGTTACGATTAGTAATGTTATGTGTGAATTTGATCCTGTCATCATGATACTAGCTGGTTATCTTGCAGATTTGTTCATGTGGTTGCTTCACAGTATTATTGGTCTGTGTACTTCAATGTGTTTTTGTAGTGGCTGGTAATGGCTTTTCTTTCCATATTTAGTGCTTCCTTCAGGAACTCTCACAAGGCAGGCCTGTTGGTGACAAATTCCCTCAGCATTTGCTTCTCTGGAAAGAACCTTATTTCTCCTTTACTTGTGAAGCTTAGTTTGGCCAGATATGAAATTCTGGGTTGGAAATTCTTTTCTTTAAGAATGTTGAATATTGGCCCCCAATCTCTGCTGGCTTGTAGATTTTATGCTGAGAGGTTTGCTGTTAGTCTGATGAGTTTCCCTTTGTAGGTGACCTGACTTTCTCTGGCTGCCCTTAACATTTTTCTTTCATTTTAACATTGGAGAATCTGACAATTATGTGTCTTGGGGTTTATCTTTGTGTGGAGTATATTACTTGGGTTCTCTGGATTTCCTGAATTTGCATGTTGGTCTGTCTTGCTAGATTGGGGAAGTTCTCCTGGAAGTTCTCTTGAAGTATGTTTTCCAATGTGGTTTCATTCTCTCTGTTTCTTTCAGATACCAATCAGTCGTAAGTTTGGTCTCTTTACTTAATCCCATATTTCTTGGAGGTTTTGTTCATTCTTTTTCAGAAAGATAATCTTCTAGCCCAGAGATTATTTCCTTTACTTGGTCTGTTCTGCTATTGATACTTGTTATTGCATTGTGAAGTTCTCATGTTGTGTTTCTCATCTCCATCAGATCAGTTATGTTTCTCTCCAAACTGGCTGTTCTGGCTATCAGCTCCTGTATTGTTTTATCATGATTCTTACCATTTTTGCATTGGGTTGTAACATACTCCTTTAGCTCAGTGAAGTTTGTTATTACCTACCTTCTGTAGCCTACTTCTGCCAATTCAGCCATCTCAGTCTCAGCCTAGTTCTGTGCTCTTGCTGGAGAGGTGTTGCAGTCAATTGGAGAAGAGACACTATGACTTTTGGAGTTTTCAGCCTTTGGTCTTTGAGGTTGCTGACCTTTGAATGAGGTTTTTTTTGTTGATGTTCTTGTTTTCTGTTTGTTTGTTTTGCTTTTAACAGGCCTGTAGGACTGCTGCAGTTTGCTGGAGGTCTGCTCCAAACCCTCGTTGCCTCAGTTTCTCCTTTCCCTGGTAGTATCAGCAGTGAAGGCTGTGAAACAGCCAAGATGATGGCCAGCTACTTCCTCTAGAAGCTCCATTGCAGGGGAGTACTGACCTGTTGCCAGTCCATCTGTACCTGTAGGAGGTGGCTGGAAACTCCAGTTGGGATGTCTCACCCAGTCAGTGGAATGGGATCAGGGACCCGCCCAAAGAAGCAGTCTGACTGCTTTTTGGTAGAGCAGGTGTGCTGCATTGTGGGGGACCCTTCCTTGTCTGGACTACCTGTCTTCTCCAAAGCTGACCGGCTGGAGCAGCTGAATCAGCCGAAGCACAGAGATGGCGGCTGCTCCTGCTCACAGGAACTCAGACCCATCTCTGGTGGACTCCAATCCACTGCCATTGGCTGGTTGGGATTCCAAGCCAGTAGATCTTAACTTGCAAGGTGCCATGGAAGTGGTGCTCACAGAATGATGTTTCTTGGTTTCCTGGATTCAGCCCCCTGCCTGCCTAGAGATATGTACAAATGGATTTCTTGTCTTTACTAGGGATCCTGGGTCCAGACTATGTAAAACTCCTGGATCTCCGTGTGTGCCTGAATGTCTGCTCTCTCAAGACTCCACATAGCTCTGTGTATCAGACCCAAGACCCTGGTGGCATGGGCACACTAGGGGATCTATCCATGGGCTGTAAAGATCTGTGGGAGAAGCGTGGTTTCTTGAGTGGGGTTGCACCATCACTCGTTGGTTCCCTGGGCTGAGGGTGATGGTTCCTTTGGCTCCATGTCACCCCCGGGTGGGCCATAATGCCCCCTACCTCCAACACTTTTCTTCATTATCCATAAGTTGTGTTTGCCTAGTCAGTCCCGATATGAGAATCTGGATATTTCAGTTAAAGGTGCTGAATTCTCTCACCCCTTTTCATTCCTCTCTGTGAGTGTTGTAGGCTGCAGCTACTTTTAATAGGCTATCTTGGATGGATCAATTTTTATGTTTTCTTTGGAGAAATGTTCTTTAAGATCATTTGCTGACTTTTAAATTGGCTTTTTAATGCTATTAATTTGTAAGAGTTCTTTATAAATTTTGGATATTAACCCCTTATCAGATATATGGTTTCCAAATTTTTTTTTCTAGTCCATAGATTGTCTTTTTATTTTGATGATTGCCTCCTTTGCATTGCAGAAGCTTTTAACTTTGATGTATTCCCATTTATTTATTTTTGCTTTTGGTATGACATCCCAAAATTTCATCGCCAAGGCCAATATCAAGGTGCTTTGCCCCTATGTTCTCTTCTAGGAGTTTTGTGATTTCAGGTCTTACATTTAGATCTTTTGTCGATTTTTGAGTTGATTTTTGTGTATGGTATAAGATAAGGGTACAGTTTTATTCTTTTGCATATGGAAATTATTTTTCCAGCCTCATTTATGGAAGAAACTATTGTTTTCTCATTTTTCTTGGTGCCCTGATGGAAAACTAGTTGACTGTATATGTTTGGACTTATTTCTGGGCTCTCTGTTCTGTTCCATTTGTCTATGTTTCTATTATTATGCAAGTGCTATATTGTTTTGGTCAGTCCAGCTTTGTAGTATAATTTTTTTTTTTTTTTTTTTTTTTTTTTTTTTTTTTTTTTTTGTTTTTTTTTTTTTTTTTGTTTGTCCAGTTTTGTAGTATATTTTTTTTTTTTTTTTTTTTTTGAGGTGGAGTCTTGTGCTGTCACCCAGGCTGTGTGCAGTGGCGCAATCTCAGCTCACTGCAACCTCTGCCTCCCAGGTTCAAGCGATTCTCCTGTGTCAGCCTCCCGGGTAGCTGGGAATACAGGCATGTGTCACCATGTTTGGCTAATTTTTGGTATTTTTAGTAGAGGTGGGGTTTCACCATGTTAGCCAGGATGGTCTTGGTCTCCTGACTTGATAATCTGCCCACCTCAGCCTCCCAAAGTGCTAAGATTACAGGTGTAAGCCACCATGCTCGGCCTGTAGTATAATTTTAAATCAGAAAGTATACCTCCAACTTCCCTTTTCCTTCTCAGTTTTGCTGTTCCTATTGTAAGTCCATACTAATTTTACAATTTTTTTTTCTTTCTGTGAAGGATGCCATTGGGATTTTGATAGGGATTTTATTGAATCTCTACTGCTTTGGGTAGTATGGACATTTTAACAATATTAATTCTTTCAATCCATTAGCACAGGGTATCTTTCCATTTATTTTTGTCTTCAATTTCTGTCACCATTGTTTTATAGCTTTCAGTGTACTTTACCTCCTTAATTAAACTTAGTCCCAATCATTGTATTTTTTAATGTTATTATAAATGGGATTGTTTTCTAGATTTCTTTTTCAGCTAGATTATTTGTATTTAAAAATGCTACTAATCTCTGTATGTTGATTTTGAATCCTCCAACTTTACTGAATTATTAGTTCTAACAGTTTTTTTTAATGAGTCTTTGAGTTTTTTTACATGGGAGATAATGTTATCTGCAAATAAAGATAATTTTACTACTTCCTTTCGAATTTGAATTCCTTTTTTTTTTTTCTTATCCGATTGGTCTTACTAGCACTTCTAGTATTATGTTGAGTAGAAGTGGTGAAAGTGGGCATTCTTGCCTTGTGCTGTATCATAGTGGAAAAGCTTTCAGTTGTTCCCCATTGATTATGATGTTGGCTATGGGTTTTTCATAAATGGCCTTTGTTACGTTAGCTGAGAAGTTTTCCTTATATGCCTGCATGTTAAAAGATTTTATCAAGAAAGGATGTTGGACTTGTTAAATACTTTTTCTGCACCCAATTGAGATGATCTTGCCTTTTTTATCTTTCATTTATAATGTGATGTTTCACAGTGGTTGATGTGCATGTATTAAACCAGCCTTGCTTGCCAGGAATAAACCCACTTAGCCTGATTTCATTGGGCTGTATATTTGTATTCTCTTGTATCTCATTGAGTTTCCTTAGGATCATTACTTTGAATTCCTTTTTCGGCAATTTACAAATTTCTGGCTTTTTTGGAATCAGTTACTGGAAAATTATTGTGTTCCTTTGGGGGTGTTGTGTTTCTTGTGTGTGCGTGTGCGTTTTTTTTTTTTTTTTTTTTTTTTTTTTTTTTTTT
>NW_016107481.1:1362477-1365326 GCF_001604975.1 Cebus imitator | reverse complement strand
TAATGTTTCCTGTGTCTCTGTATTGATGTCTGCACAACTGGTAGAATAATAATCTGTTTCAAATTTATAGAGAGGCACTTTCCTTTAGTCAGTGTGGTCAAAATGTTGTTAGTTGTTTATTCATTGTTTTGCTCCTTTTTTGCGGGGAGGGTGAGCATTAGGCATCTCTAGTCGATCATCTTGCTTCCTCCCAACCTAGTTTTCTTAAATGCCATGTCTCACAGCACTGCAAACAACTATTGTTTATTACCATGTTTGTTTTGTTTTGTTTGGCTTACTTACTAGTGATATAGTAGTTTTAGAAATTGTTACTTTCTACAGAATTTTTCAGGGAAATTATGAGAGTAGACTTATATCTGACTCAAATCACCAATTATGTTTTTTTCTTGTGGAAAGTGAGTTTTCCAAATTCTTCATTTAAAAGTGAGCTTTAATATTACAGCTGATAAGTTTAGGGACTTTTGCATATGAAACTTAAATATTTTCTACTTCACAAAGTTAGTTTTCAGATATTGATATTGAGAAAATTTTGTTATCTCTTAAGTTTTAAAATAATTAATAGAAACATTTCAGAGTTCTCTAATGTTACTAGGAGTAACCCAATAATTTTATCGTATTTTTAAATAGGTTACAGAAGTATGCATATTCCGTAAGAGATTCAAAACTGAGAGGTAGGTTTAGAGATAATTTTTGAATAGCATTTTCACATATAGATAAAAGGTGACAATTATTGATAAAATATTAATAGTAACAGGTGATACTTTTCTGCTACAGATATCTTAAAAGATGGTGCTGCTTATCATCATGCTGGTATGGAGCTGTCAGATAGAAAAGTAGTTGAGGGAGCTTTTAGTGTTGGAGATTTACCAGTTCTTTGTAAGTAAAACATATTTTTTGTGGATACTATAAAATATTTTGGAAAATTATTTCTAAGAGGAAAAAAAGAAAAATCTCAAGTATACTGCTTGTTTCTGCTTTTCTTCTGATAATCTAAAATTAAGTGGTTACCTATGCATGTAGATGCTACAGTAAATTCTCTGGCAGTATTTAGTTGTTTATCATATTATTGAACATAGTGTAATTTGAAAAACAATAATAGGTTTTTGGATTTAAGATGTGTTACTATTTTAGCTTGTAATGTTCTTTTTTCTTTTCTAAATTTCTTATATATGAGTTTTTATTACATTTATAAGAATGTCTTTTATAAAAAAAAAAGTCTTCCTGAAGCAATAAAGTTATATGGATTGAAATTACTATGTCTTAATCTGATGCAGTTACTACCAGTACTTTAGCTATGGGAGTAAATTTGCCTGCTCACCTAGTAGTTATAAAATCTACAATGCATTATGCTGGAGGACTGTTTCAAGAGTACAGTGAAACAGATATTCTACAGATGATTGGTAGAGCTGGTCGACCTCAAGTAAGTGACAATAACTTTGCTTGTTATACTTAAAAACATGATAAAAACAAAGAGCCATTTTTGGTATTTTTTGATTAGCATGTCATAATTATATTAGGCTGAAAGTAATATTAGTGAGAGACTATTTAGTATAAAATGGAAGTCTTGAGTTATTGCAGAGGACTGGTACCAAGATGTGCTCTTCTTCACTAAATTTCTGTTTATTTTTTCCCCAGTTTGACACTACAGCCACTGCAGTTATCATGACTCGATTAAGTACAAGAGACAAGTACATTCAGATGTTAGCTTGTAGAGACACTGTAGAAAGCAGGTAATACAGAAAATGTTCCAAAAAGATGCTAATATAGCTTATTTTATTTCCTCTTAAAATATCAAAAGAAAATTTGGTTTGGAGATTTCTTTTAAGGCCATATTCTGGAAAGTTTTCAACAATTTAACTAGAAAGTTTATATATTTTTTTAAAAGGTAGTAGTTTTATTCAGTGGTATTTCTTGGCAAGCATGTATTCTTGTTTATAACCCTAATTTGTAATAAAGCCTTAGTAATTATAACATATATGAAATTACATAAATATAATTACTAATTTGTAATAGAGGAGAAATGTCATTTTCACATCTTATTTTAGTTTAATAATAGAGGCAATCCGGGACCTATTAGTAAGGTATTTAATGTATTCTCTTTTGGAGAAAGTAGTATATAATTTACGCTTTAACTTTTATTAAAGCAATAGTCTGCCTTCTATAGCCATAGAGTAGAGAGATATATCTGAAGCATTTTTAAAAGTTGAACTGACTTTTTAAGGTTTTCTTTTATGTTTTTGGAAATTAAGTTATATTTCATGAATTAGTAAAGTAGCAATGGGTATATTATATATTATTAACTTTGAAAAGTAAGAGTTATGGCATTGAAATGCATATTTGTAATGCAAAGTTTTTTTTCATTAGTTTGCACAGACATCTTATTGAGCATTTAAATGCAGAAATAGTACTGCATACCATCACGGATGTGAATATTGCTTTGGAATGGATACGATCAACTTTGCTTTATATCAGAGCCTTGAAAAATCCATCTCATTATGGTTTGTTACTTTGACTTGGAAAAGTAGTAATTTTTTCAAGCCAGCTAGGCCTGTATTTATATTAATAAGTTACAGAATAGATAGATTAAAGAAACTAATAGAAAATAAAAATAAAAGGTAACAACAGTCCCAAATACATTTAGAGACAATAGTAGGCAAACTGAGAAATTTTTATCTGTTTTGCTTTTAGTGTTTCAATAAGGTTTGAAATCAGCACCATTAAAAATAAACCTAGTAGAAAAAAATTCAGCTCTGATAAAAATAACAAATGAATAAATCATTGAAAATAAGTTAAAATTATAAAAAAGTTTTGAATTTTGTCTGTATTTGGTGTTCAACTACTCACTTATT
>NW_016107481.1:1353150-1362255 GCF_001604975.1 Cebus imitator | reverse complement strand
ATCTCTTGACCTCGTGATCCACCCGCCTCGGCCTCCCAAAGTGCTGGGATTACAGGCTTGAGCCACCGCGCCCGGCCCGACTGTTTAGTTTTTAATTTATAAGAAATGAAAGTATATAGTACTATTTTTGCTGCTGCAATTTTCATCTTGCTTCCAAAGCTAACCCACATCTGGTTACGTGGCTGCCAGAAGGTTTTTTCATGTGGTATAGGTTATAAAATAGCCTATACCTGGGGTTGTTGAGTACCAGATTAAAGCCTAACTCATTACAGTATCATTCTAATGCATGAGGTTCAAAACTTTCACATCTCAAAGAGTAATTAATATAAGCCTATATTAAAAGAATATCTGTATAAATATTCATATCACTTAAAGATTTATATTTCAACTAGGTAATAGATTTACTTAGGTCATAAATCATAAAGTAAAGGAATACATACAGGTAAAAGTCTTCCATGCGTATTCCCACCCACACAGTTGTTCAATTCCCATATCTCCCCTTTCCCTCCCCTAGCTCTGTAATCGTTAGTATACCATTTTTTTTGCATATAAAAGTAAATAAGAAAATGTAATTTTATTTTCCCACCTTTTAAACACAACTGGTGGCATACTGCATTAATGTTCTATTGCTTTGTAACAAATTACCCCAAAACAAGTCATCTAGAAACAACCAGAATTTATTATCTCACACAGCTTATGTGGGTGAGGAATCTGGGAGTGTCTTAGTGGCTCTGGGTCAGAGGCTGTCTTCAGATTGCAACAAGATGTCAGCTAGGGCTGCAGTTATCTGAAGCCTTTCCTGGGGCTTGAAGGTTCACTTCTAAGTTGTCTCACTCGCAGAGCAATAGGTCAGAGGCCTCGGTTTCGCAGCTGTTAGCAGTCCTCAGTCTTTTGCCAGGTGGATCTTTCCTCATAGCATAGCAGCTGACCTTCCTCAGGGTGAATGACCCGAGAGAGAAAGAGAGAGGAAGAGAGGGAGAGACAGAGAGACAGGGACAGAGACAGACTAAAGTAGAAGCAGCAGTACCTTCTTATAACTTTGTCTCTGAAGTCACACATCATTACTTCTGCTTTATTCTGTTTTTTAGAAGCAACTCAACTGAGTTCTGGTCATATGAAGGCGAGAGGGATTAATTTTATCTCTTAGAGGGCAGAGTATCAAATAATTTGTGGAAAAAAAAATTTTTTTTGAGACAGTCTCGCTTTGTAGCCCAGGCTGGAGTGCAGTGGCACAATCTCGGCACACTGTGACATCCGCCTCTCAGGTTCAAGCAGTTCTCTGCCTTACCCTTCTGAGTAGCTGGGAATACAGGCATGTGCCACCACACCTGGCTAATTTTTTGTATTGTTAGCAGATATGGGGCTTTGCCATGTTGACCAGGCTGGTTTCAAACTCCTGATCTCAAGTGATCCACCTGCCTCGGCCTCCCGAAGTGCTAGGATTACACGCATGAGCCACTGCACCTGGCCTTGTGGGCATATTTTTTTAAACCTCCATTATTTTAGTCTTCTGCATATTCATTTTTTGTTAGTATGTCTTGGAAGCTTTTTTGAGACAGGCTGTTGCTCTGTTGCCCTGGCTGAAGTACAGTGGTGTGATCACAGCTTACTGCACCTTCAACCTTCTGGGCTCAAGTGATCTCACTGCAGCCTCCTGAATAGCTGGTACTACAGGCACATGCCAGCATACTTGGCTAACTTTTGAAAAAAAAAAATATAGAGGCAGGGTCTCCCTGTGCTACCCAGGCTGGTCTGGAACTCCTGGGCTCAAATGATCCTCCCGGCTTACCCTCCCAAAGTGCTGGGATTGTATCTGTGAGCCACCATGCCTGGCTGGAAGCTTTTTTTAATAGCTAAATAATACTCCACTTACTTATGTATTGCCCATTTAAATGATCCCTAATTGATAGACATTTATAGTTTTTCTGGTTGTTTGCTATTACAAACAATGCAGCAAAAAATCCCGGCATTTTTTACATGTATGAATCTATCTGTATGATAAATCTCTAGAAATGAAATTCCTGTGTCAAAGGATATGTGCATTTATAAATTTGATACCTGTTGCTAAATTCCTACTTTAGTAGTTTATATACCTACCAGCAGTGTTCAAAAATGCATATTTTGTTTCTCCAGCCTTTCCTTCAGGGTGTATACTTGTGTATTTTTATCAATATTATATATGAATATTGATATCTTCTCATGTTTTAATTTTCATTTCTTCCTTTTCATAGTTACTTTATTTTCTGTAGTTACTTTTTTGTATTGAGAGATCACTTATAGTAAACTGCACAAATATGAGGTATACAGGTCAAGGAAGTTAAGTATATGTGTGTATACACACATGTAACAACAGCCCAGATTAAGATATAGAACATTTTCTAGATGTTCCCTTATCCTCCTTCTCTGTCAGTATTTGCCCCCAGAAGTAAATGCTGTTCTGACTTACATACCATAGGCTAGCTTTATCTATTCTTTAATGTCATATAAATGGAAAATATTTCATTAGATTTATTTAAATCTTTTGATGAAAGGAAATTATTAATTTTAAATAATCTTGCTGTTAGCATTGTTATATATGTTTTTGGATACACATGTATACATATATCTGTGGGTATGTGCCTAGGAGTGAAATTATTGTGTTAAAGGTATGTTTAGTTTCAGCTTTAGTGAGTAGCGCAAAATGATTGTATTACCAAACATGTTTTCATTGGAACGTTCATGTTATAATGAAAGTTCATTAGAAAATGTTAATCACTTGACAGATACTTGCTATATGTAAAACATTTGGGAATTTATTCCATACCATTGTTGTTAAAATATGATATTCCTGTTTGCTATTTTTATAGATATTTAAGCCTTGTTTGAACTCACTAAGCTGAGGTTTTTATTTTCTTATGTAAGGTTTAATTAGACTTCTCTAGTTAACAGGGGTATAAACTGAGCCTGTAAAGATGAATTAAATTCATTCTGTTTTACTCTTTGTAAATTTTCATGACATGCAGGTTTTACATCTGGATTGAATAAAGATGGAATTGAAGCAAAATTACAAGGTTAGTTGCATTTCATTCTAATAATTAGATCGTATATATTTTAGTGAAAAAGTTCAGTTATTGTGAAAGTAAGAATATGCTTTTATAAATCATTTTTTAAGAAGAAAACTTGTATGCAGAAAAATAATGAGAACTATTTCTTTTTTACACGTTAATAAAGCTTGACATACGTACTTTTTTGCTGAATTAATGAATTTATTAATTCTATCAGAATATCTTTTTTTGTATAAAATGTTAACTTAGTTTATTTGGTTTTTATTTCTAACATGACCCTGGTCTTTGAAAATGTGCCTACAGATACACAGTCTATTTTTTTTTTTTTTTTTAAGAAACAACCTTACTCTGTCACCCAAGATGGAATGTAGTGGCATGATCATAGCTCACTGTAACCTTGAACTCCTGAGCTCAAATGATCCTCCTGCCACAGCCTCCTGAGTAGCTGGGACTATAGGCATGAGCCACCACAACTGGCTAATTGTATATTTTTTGTAGAAAGCAGGTCTCACTGTGTTTCCCAGCCTGGTCTCAAGTGATCCTCCCATGTCTGCCTCCCAAAGCACTGAGATTATAGGTGTGAGCGACCATGCCCAACATGTATTTTTTCTTTTCTACTTAAAATATAAGCCTAGATTGATTATGGGCTTCGTATTCCAACCTGTGCCAAAGATATATTCCTACTTAATCTCAGCTTTGTTATTCAGTTAATCACGTGGTGTTTTTTACTTGTTTTTAAAAATATCAAAATATTGTTAGGCATTTATTTGGATTAGAAATTGCTACCTTTTCATTGTGTTGAGACTCTCTGTTTAGTAAAAGAAAAAATGTTAGATCCACTAAAAATATTTAGCCAATTTAAATTTATTCTCTACTTGGATATACATGTGTGGCAAATAAAAATGTGGAGATAAAGATGAAACAGTAAAATTGTCTTGCTTAAAGAATAAATATGTTGTTAAAACATGGTCATGGCCAGGTGCAGTGGCTCACACCTGTAATTCTAGCACTTTTGGAGGCTGAGGTGGGTGGATCACAAGGTCAGGAGTTCAAGACTAGCCCTACCAATATGGTGAAACCTCGTCTCTACTAAAAATACAAAAATTAGCTGGGCATGGCAGCAGACTCCTGTAGTCCCAGCTACTCAGGAAGCTGAGGCAGGAGAATTGATTGAACCTGGGAGGCAGAGGTTGCAGTGAGCCAAGATCACGCCACTGCACTCCAGCCTGGGCGACAGAGGAAGACTCTATCTCAAAAACAAAAAAACATGTAATAACCAATAGCATATATTCATAATGCTGCTATATTCATGTTGAAATACAGGTTATAAAATAATTGTGCTTTAAAGGTATTGGTTAATTTTGTAATAGAATTTTTTTTCCCCCTTATTTAGCCCCAGAATGTAATGGAATTTTTTAAATGAAATATATTTTGAAAATAGTGATCAAATACACTCAAGCAATTAGACATTTCAAGAGATATATTGCTATATTTGAATAACTTTAATGTTTTATCTTTTATTAAATTAGCAGAATCACAGTTCATATTTGCCTTATCTTCAGTCATTATAGGGTTAGCAGAGTTTTGCCTTTTAAACAAGAATAGCTAAATATAACTGAATATTAAGGTTTTGGTATTGTAGGAGAGAAAAAAAGTAACATCTTTTTCTCATTCATTGCAAGGTT
This sequence comes from Cebus imitator, assembly GCF_001604975.1. NCBI lineage: Eukaryota > Metazoa > Chordata > Mammalia > Primates > Cebidae > Cebus > Cebus imitator. The sequence continues at coordinate 1,357,526 of NW_016107481.1, read as the reverse complement.
CATAGCTGACACGCTTGTAACAAGACAGATAACAAAAGAAAAGCATTACAAATTTATATAATCAAAGTTGTATATGATATGGGAGCCTTCAGAAATTAAGACCCAAAGACCCAGGGATAACTGTATTTCTATGGCAAGTTTGATGAAAAAAATGGGTAGTTGTCAGGAAACATGCTTGGACAAAAAGGATATTATCTAATGTTAATAAACTGGGAGGAACTTATCAAGGCCTATTTGTTCAGATTCTTATTGGCCTCTCTGTGTAGCATTCTTTCTTTCTGGGTATGAGACAGGACCATTCCACACCCTGGAACTAGGATCTTAGACTTTTAGACAAGGTAGGTCAGAGAATTCCTTTATGACCATGCTTCACGCAGGGAAAGGTCAGAGTAACCTTCTTGTTTCTAAGGTCCTCTCAGTCTCTCTCTTTGATTCTACTCTCACAAAATTGGCCTCTTGCTATGCCTTAAATACACCAAGCTTGTTTCCACATCAGGTCCTTTGTACACTTTGTTCCTTATTTTTGGAACACTCCTTGCATATTTTACGTGGTGTGCACCTTCATTTTATTCAGGTCTCAGTTCAAATATTAACTTTTTAGAGGGGTCTTCCTGTAGCATCTTATTTACATCCACCTTTACTGAGAGGAAAACAAAATTATTCTATGATGTTACTATTGTTGTTTTCTTTGTTTTTAGAAAAGGTAATGTGTTTATTTTGACAATTAGGGTGATAGCTTTACTCTATATTAGAAAATATATCGCATTTATGAGAAATACATACAGGTTACGCATGGTGGTTCATGCCTGTAATCCCTTTGGGAGGCCAAGGTGGGCAGATCCTTTGAGCTCAGGAGTTTGAGACCAGCCTGGACAGCATAGGGAGATTCCACCTCCACAAAAAGGTTTTTTTTTTTTTTTTAAATTAACTGAGTGTGGTGGTACATGCCTGTAGTTCTAGCTACTCTGGAGACTGAGGTGGGAAGATTGCTTGGTCCTGGGAGGTTGAGGCTACAGTGAGCTGTGATCATGCCACTGTATTTTAGCCTGGGTGACAAGAGTGAGACCCTGTCAAAATAAAAAAGAAAGAAAGAAAAAAAGAAAGAAGCTTTAGTTAAAAGATTTTAAAACTCTACACAATCATTCTATATAGGTTCTTTCTCAGCCTTATGTTTCTTTATAGTATAGGTAAAACTTTTTATTATTTATTTGTATGTTGATTGCTTTCTTCTGTAAAATATAAGTTCTAAAAAAGAAGAACCTTATCTTGTTAACTGCTGTAAACATAGAGCTTAGAATCATTCTCAGCATATAATAAAGTAAGCATTTTTCATTGACTTACCGAGTCATGGGTAATGGACTGATTTAATAGTGGATAATTAAGAAAATTAGAAAAGACTTCAAAATCTTTAATTAATCAAACACTTAACACTTACAAGCTGTCTGAACAGTGTTGTTTACACTAAAGTATTTTCCAAAGAACTCTAAGGGCGTTTTTGTGAGTGGCTGCTTGATTTAGGATTGAACTATTACAGTATTCCCACTGTCTGCTCTGGACTGTCTTATATCTCCTGGACTAGAGCATGAGGCAGTGAAGGAACTGTAAGCAGCAGATTACTACAATTGCTCTGATCCCCATCAATGGTGAGCGTGAACTAGCATTGCTTCCTGTCAGAGAAACAAAAGTAAACACCTAAAAGCGTCATTTAAAACAGTTTGAAGTTGTTGCTTCAAGAAAGTAGCCAACAGGGAAGGGGGGAAGAACTGGTGATTTTTGGAATAATCTTTGCAGAACTATTTGACTTCTTATACTTTGTGCACATATTAATATGTCTTTGATCAAAGTTTAAAGACAAAAGAAAACCACTGCCTTAATGGAAGGCAGATAACAAAGTGGTTACTTAGACTTGCAGCAAGTTACTTAGCCCCTATTCTTTAGTTTCCTAACCTGTATATGAAAATATCAGTGTCTACCTTATTGTGATGTTTTGAGAATTAAATTAATACATGTGTATATTTAAATATTACAAGTTTTAAGTGTTATTTCTACTTACTGAATGTTATTTTTATTACATCTATTGTTACTATTAGAAAATGTTTTTAGCATATTAGTTTTTTAATTTAAATTAGGGACTATGGTTTATTTAAGTAGGGACTATTGTTCTTCTAGAACAATTACACAGTAATAACACAACTTTAGCATATTTAATAAGTTATTTTGCCCTACTTCCCTATTTTACTAAAATTAAAATGTGTTTTCTATAATTAAACAGAATTATGTTTGAAGAATCTGAATGATTTATCATCCCTGGACTTAATAAAGATGGATGAAGGTGTTAATTTCAAACCAACTGGTAATTTCCTATCATTGTTAGTAAACTTAGCAATTATTTACTTAAAACTAAATAATTTGTTTTACTAAAATTTAAATGATAAAACTAAGTCATGATCTGAGTTCTCAACAGTGTATCATCATTATTAGCTATAAGGTATGATAAATTTAAACAAGTCCTATTTGTAAAAGTATAAAGGCACATAGAATTGTCTTCACTGATTCTTGTGACTTTTGGCAGAGGAATGAAATGCTTGAATCTTTGGGTGGCTTTAAACCTGTTATAACTATTATAGATATACTTTTATTGGTATGCTTTTATATGCTTTTTTATATTCTTAAATATGCAAGCATTGATAATCTGGTGGTTAGGTTTCTGTAAGGTTAGGAAGAATGTCTTTTCCTTCTACTTATCTTATGTTCATTGACTGGAACTCCTATAACAAAAGATATTAAGAGAAAAGCATACAAATTTGTTTAATATGTTTTATGTAATATGGGAGCCTTTATAAGGAAATGAAGGGCCAAATAAATGGTTAAACCTGAATATTTTTATGCCAGATGTGATGGAGAAATATAATAGGACAAAGGGGATATAAACTATGCGTAATACATTTGGGGAAATTTAGCAAAGCCTGTTCATTCAAATTCCTCTCTATGTCTATGGAGATAAAGATGCTCCATTCTTTAGGTATAGGAAGGGCACCTCTCACATGAGGGTGTTACGACTTGCTTCAGGGGAAGGCCAGAAAAATTCTTCTTGTACATGTTGTGTCTCAAATTCCTACAGCTTAAAATATGCAGCATGCCAAGATGCCACATTTTGGGGTAGCATGTCCTGAACCCTGTCACTCTGTCTGTAAGTTCTGTTTAGAGTATAAAAGAAGAGGGAAAGGATGTTTTGTGGTTTTTAGCATTCATGATTAGAAGTTTTTGGAGAAAATGACTTTATTATTCCAATTAGTCTTTTTAAGTAAAGGTAATTTATTGTTTGAAAGTTGGGTAATAGGAATTTGTCTTTGAATTCAGAATCTATCTGTTAACATTTGGCATGTACTATTCATTTTTAATGCATTTTTTACTTACTTGCAACCATACTATAGAAATATATGATTTTGTAACATGTTAAAGTTTATATTAATATAAGGTTAAGTTTTAAAACAATTTGCTGCCTTGACTCTCAGCCCTACATTAATAACATTTTTCCCCTTCGTCCTTGCTCCTTACTCTGATAAGCCTAATTTTATTTGTGAGAATTGTCTTTTGTGTGTTCTAGGGCACTTCACTAGATGGGGCATAAGAATCACTAAGGCTTCTTCATCTGTTTTTCTGTACTTTGATTCTCATCAAGAATCTTATTCCCACTATCACTTCTTTCTTATGGTACTTCTTGAATCCACCGATACCATTCTTTCTGTCTTTAAACATACCCAGTAATGGGATTGCTGAGTTGAATGGTAGTTCCATTTAAAGTTCTTTGACAAAAGTCTTCAAAATGCTTTCCACAGTGGCTGTACTAATTTACATTCACACCAGCACTATGTAAGCATTCCCTTTTCTCCATATCTTCACCAACATCTATTATTTTTTGGCTTTTTAATAGTAACAGCCATTCTGACTGGTGTGAGATGATGTATCATTGCAGTTTTGATTTCCATTTCACTAGTGATTAATAATATTAACCATTTTTTCATATGCTTGTTGGCCATGTGTATGTCTTCTTTTCAGTAATATCTGTCCTTTGCCCATTTTAAAAGTAGGGTTGCTTGTATTTTGCTTATTAAGTTTGTTATAGATTCTGGACATTCGACCTTTGTAAGATGCATAGTTTGCAAATAACTTTTCCCATTCTGTGGGTTGTCTGTTTACTCTGTTGATAGTTTCTTCTGCTGTTCAGAACTCTTTAGTTTAATTAAATTTCACTCAATAATTTTGAATAATGAGATCCAAGATGGCTGATCACTAGCAGCTCGGGATTGCAGCTCCCACTGAAAGAGCAGAGAACAAGAGGACGCCACACTTTCAGATCAATTTTTGTTGCTCAC
>NW_016107481.1:1309354-1351140 GCF_001604975.1 Cebus imitator | reverse complement strand
TTTTCTTTCTCTCGTTCTTCAAAAAAACAAAAAAAATAATAATAATTTTTGTTACTGTTAAAGTTGCTTTTGGAGTCTTTGTCATGAAGTCTTTGCCAGGACCTATGTCCAGAATGATATTTCCTAGGTTTTTTCCTAGGGTTTTTTTCTTTAAAAAAAAAAATCGTTTTAGGTTTTACACTTAAGTCTTTAATCCATCTTGAGTTTATTTTTGTATATGGCGAAAGGAAGGGGTCCAGTTTTAATCTTTTGCATATGACCAGCCAGTTATCCCAGCATTGTTTATTAAATAGGAATCCTTTCCCCTTTTGCTAGTTTTTGTTGACTTAGTCAATGATCAGGTGGTTGTAGGTGTGTGGCTTTATTTCTGGGTTCTCTAACCTGCTCCATTGGTCTGTAGATCTGTTTATATAGTATGCTGTTTTGGTAATGTAGTCTTATAGTATATTTTGAAGTGGGGTAGTGTGTTGCCACTGTCAGTGGGGTATTGAAGCCTCTCAGTATTATTCTGTGGGTATCTAAGTCTCTTTGTAGGTGTCTAAAAACTTGTTTTGTGAATCTGGATGCTCTAGTATTAGGTGCATATATATTTAGGATAGTTTAATTTTCTTGTTGTATTGAGCTTTTCATCATTATCAGGGTCCTTTGTCCTTTTGGTATAAAGTCTATCTTGTCTGAAATTAGAATAGCAACCTTTTTTTTTTTCCACCCAATTTGCTTGGTAGATTTTTCTTCATCCCTTTAAGTCTTTGGGTGTCATTGCATATGAGTTGGGTCTCTAGAAAACGACATACAGTTGGGCTTTGCTTCTTTATCCAACTTGTCACTCTGTACCTTTTAAGTGAGGTATTATAGTCTGTTTACATTCAATTGATATGTGTAGATTTGTCATTGTGTTGTTACGTAGACATATTATGTAGTTGCTTTATAGTGTCAGTGGTTAAGATACTTAAGTGTGTCCCTGTGGTGGCCAGTAATGGTCTTTCATTTCTATGTTTAGGATTATCTTAAGGACCTCTCATAAGGCAGGTCTGGTGCTAGCTTATCTGAAAGGGATTTTGTTTCTCCTTCATTGATGAAGCTTAGTTTGGCTGGATATGAAATTTTTGTTTGCAGTTTCTTTTCTTTAAGAATGTGAAGACTGGGCATGGTTGCTTATGCCTGTAATCCTAGCATTTTGGGAGGCTGAGGCAGGAGGATTACTTGAGCCCAGGAGTTTGAGACCAATCTGAGCAATATAGTGACACCTTGCCCCTGCAAAAAAATTTTTAAAAATTAGGTGAGCTTGACAGCATGTGCTTGTAGGCCCAGCTACTTAGGTTACTGAGGTGGCGGGATCACTTGAGCCTGGGAGGAGGAGGTTGCAGTGAGCCAAGATTGCACCACTGCCATCCATCCTGGGTGACAGAGCAAGACCCTGTCTCAAAAAAAAAGAAAAAAGAAAAAAGAAAAAAAAGAAAAGAAAAAGAAACATTGCTTAATATAGGCCCCAAACTCCTCTGGCATGTAGGATTTTTGCTGAAAGATCTGCTTAATGTGTTTTCCTTTGTAGGTAACCTGCCCCTCTGTCTAGCTGCCCTTAATATTTTTTCTTTCCAGTTGACGTTGGAGAATCTGATAACTGTGTCTTGGGGTATGGCTATTCTATATAGTATCTCACTTGGGATCTCTGAATTTTCTGAATTCAAATGTTGACCCCTCTAGCAAGGTTGGAGAAATTTTTTGGACAGTATTCTAAATTATGTTTTCCAAGTTTCTTGCTCCCTCTCTCTCTCTTTTTCTTTCAGATTTATCTATGTGTTTTTATTTTTTTTTTTTTTTTTTTTTACATAATCCCATATTTCTTGGAGGTTTTGGTCATTCTCTTTTATTATTTTTTCTGTATTTTTATCTGACTGAGTAGACTTGAAGACCTAGGTTTTGAGCTCTGAGATTCTTTCCTCGGCTTGGTTGATTCTGCTGTTAATACTTCCAGTTGTATTATGAAATTCTGTATGAAATTATGTATTATGCAGTGAGTTTTTCAGCTCTATCAGATCAGTTTAGTTCTTTCTTAAAATGGCTATTTTGTCTTTCACCTTTTGATCATTTTACTGGATTCCTTAGATTTCTTGGATTGGGTTTCAACTTCCTGCTGAACCTTGATGATCTTCATTGCCATCCAGGTTCTGAATTCTAGGTCTGTCATTTTAGCCATTTCAGCCTGGTTAACAACCATTGCTGGGGAGCTGTATGGTTGTTTGGAAGTAAGACAACACTCTGGTATTTTGAGTTGCCAGAGTTCGTGGTTTCTGGCAAGAACATCGGCCAAGACGGATGAATTGTTTATCCTCTGTCTGGGCTCCTTTAATATTTGAAGTTGCTGTCCTTCAAATGGGGCTTTTTCTTTTATGTTCCATGATGCCATTGAGATTTATTGTGGCATAAGTTGGGTTTAGTTGACTGGCTTTGTTTCTGGATTATTTCAGAGGGCTCAGGCTCAGCTCAGTGCTGCTGGGCTAACCTTGGGGGACTGGGACCAGACTCACGGCTTTTGTTGCTGGCCACTTGAGGTTTAGCACCTGCTGCGCTGGAGGGTTTGAGGTGTTCCTGGTTCACTGGCAACCATACTTCAATGGGGCAGTGGCAGAAGAGTTTGCACTCATGTGTACATGCCAACAGTGGCTGAGTAGTAGCATGGTGAGGTCTGGGCCTGTGCACCAGTGGTGGTGGCACAGCAGAGTTCATGTTTGCAGTGTATTGGCAGTGGCAAGACAGCAGCATAGTGGGGTTCACATGTACCATTGGTTCACTGGTGGGGATGGGGGTGGAGCTCTGGTGCCAAGGCCATGCACCATGTGCATGCTGGGAAAAGCATTGTGGGAAACCCATAGTTGAGTACATGCCAGCAGAGTGGTTGGGGGAGGCTGCAGTGCAGATAGGTGTGTGCTGACAAAGCAGTGTGAGGAGGCTATTGGTGGGTGCACATTGGCAGGGTCTGTCTAATGGTAAGGTGGCATCTGCTGGCCAAGGAGCTATGTTGGTGGCCACTAGGAACCCAGTTGGGCATCTAAGGCCACACTGCAAGTGAGCTTGGCCGTGGAGGGACCCCAGAAGAGGCTAGCAGACAAGGGGCACTCAGATAAGACTGGCCCCATCACGTGGGCAAGACTTCCCTGCTCTGTCCAGGTCCAACAGTCAATGAAGGCCAAAGCCACTTAGAGGAACATGGCAGGTCTTGGAGAGATTGGTGTTCCTGACTGTACTCCACTGTAGCCATTCCTGTGCCAAACCCTTTGAGCTCCAAACAGGGTGGAGTCCTGTTCCTGCCACTTTTCCAGGCAGTTCTCTTTGCCAACTTAAATATCTGTGGGGGTCATGAGGTCTTCTGCAACTAAGATTCCAGAGGTCAATGGCAAGAGTGGGCGACTCCTCACCTGTTTAACTCACCCCTTCCCAAGGAGCCACTGGGGACTGGGAATGAGTCATGGTGCTTGGCAGCCCAGTGCAGTGTTCCCAGCTTCTACCCAGGGCCTGTGTCCTCCCTCCAACCACCCTCAATGCCTTCCTTCTGAAGATCTTAGAGTGTTCTAGTCTTCCTGATGGTCTGGTCTTTTGGTGGAAGATGCTCTTCCTGGCTGCGTCTAGTCAGCCATCTTGGTTCCCCTCCATCTTTCTCAGTTCCTGGAGGATGGAAGTCTGAGTTAAGTGTGCTGACATGGTCAGATTCTGTTGAAGATTATCTTCCTTTGCACATAGTCACTATCTTGCTGTGTGCTCACATGATTTCTTATTTGTACATCTAATTTCTTGGCTTTTCTGGTGTTCCAGAGTTCTCTCTGTGGATCTCCTAGTATCCACAGGTCACAGAATGACAGAGGCTGCAGCCAGGTCAGCTGAGGCCTCCCAGAAAAAAAGGGGTACAACACTGGAGATGGGTCTCTGAGCTTGGTGGGCACACAAAGTCCCCGCCAAATTGTGGAAGATGCTGCATGGTGCTGGGTTTGTATTTGTTAGCCTGTTACTAAGGTAGATGTAATGTTCTTACATAGTATTTCTAATTGATTTATTTTTATGACTTCTTATTTCTTCATATTACTTTCTTTTTTCTCTTTGAGTTTACTTTTTGTATGTCTGTTTTTAGTTTGTGTGTTCCTGTAATTCTGCTTCATATAGTTTTTGCTTTTTAGGTTGTAATTATAATACTCAAGTATCTAGGTATTTTCATCTGTATGTTTGAATCGAGGTTTTTGCCTGTTTTGCCAGGTAATGTGTACTGAGAAAAGGGCTCAAAAGGCCAAGTTTTTTTTCCCCCAACTTTTATGTTAAGTTCTAGTACATGTGCAGGATGTGCAGGTTTGTTACAGATAAACATGTGTCATGGTGGTTTGCTGCACAGATCATCCCATCACCTAGTTATCAAGCCCAGTCTCCATTATCTATTCTTCCTGATGTTGTCCTTCCCCTCGCCCTCCTCAGTGTAGAAGTATTCCTTATAATTTGCAACCTTGCCAGCCTCTGTTGTTTGTCTAACGTGAATTTAAGAAAGATTAACCTTCTGAAGATAGGTGGTAACTGCAAGAGGCTGGAAGAGTCATTAAACTGGGATGCAGATCTTACCTCTTTAAAGGATAGGGATAGAGGGAAAGAAGAAAGGAAGAGATGGAGGGAAGTAGGAAAGGAAGGGATGGAGGTAAGAAGAGAAAAGAGAGGAGGGTAGGAAGGAATGTGTGGGGAGGGAGGGAGGGAACGTAGTGGGGCAGGGAGTGAGAAAATACAGAAGGAAGGAAAGAAGGATGGAAAGGTGGGAGGGATGTTTTTAGACAACTTATTATTATTATTATTTAATTTATTTTATTGCATTTTAGGTTTTGGGGAACATGTGAAGAACATGCAAGATTGTTGCATAGGTACACACGTGGCAGTGTAATTTGCTGCCTTCCTCCCCATCACCTATATCTGGCATTTCTTCCATGCTATCTCTCCCCAACTCCCCACCCCTCACTGTCCCTCCCCTGTTTCCCCCCAACAGACCCCAGGGTGTAGTGCTCCCCTCCCTGTGTCCATGTGTTCTCATTGTTCAACACCCACCTATAAGTGAGAACATGCAGTGTTTGATCCTCTGCTCTTGTGTCAGTTTGCTAAGAATGATGGTTTCCAGGTTCATCCATGTCCCTACAAAGGACACAAACTCATCGTTTTTGATGGCTGCATAATATTCCATGGTGTATATGTGCCACATTTTCCCTATCCAGTCTATCATTGATGGGCATTTGGGTTGGTTCCAGGTCTTTGCTATAGTAAACAGTGCTGCAATGAACATTCGTGTGCATGTGTCCTTATAGTAGAACAATTTATAATCCTTTGGATATATACCCAGTAGCAGGATTGCTGGGTCAAATGGAATTTCTATTTCTAGGTCCTTGAGGAATCGCCACAGTCTTCTACAATGGTTGAACTAATTTACACTCCCACCAACGGTATAAAAGTGTTCCTATTCCTCCACATCCTCTCCAGCATCTGTTGTCTCTAGATTTTTTAACGATCGCCATTCTAACTGGCGTGAGATGGTATCTCAATGTAGTTTTGATTTGCATGTTCAAATAGACAACTTATAGTTGAATCCAATAACTCTGGAAGGAAGTGGGGGAGGGAGAGAGATAGATCTTAGCCTGCAGGCAAGAGGGGAGGGAGGGATCTTAACTTGTAAGAAGGGAGGGAGGAAGGGCAGGCAGCAGGGATTTTAGCCTCCAAGAAGGGTGCGAGAGAAAGGTGCAAGAGAAGGGTGTGAGAGAAAGCCCTTGCAGGATCTTAGTCTGGAAGGAGGGAGGGAGAAACACAAGGAGGGAGGGAGAGAGGGGGGTCTTAGTCTGCAATGCAATCCTAAGAACATTTGGAAAAGTTGTTAGGAAATCTCATAGATCTACCTTAGCATACCTGCCGTGCTCAGTCATTAGTTGGGAGCATCTCATGAAAGTATGATCTCTGTGTAAACATGACTATTATTCAGAGTACAGCAGCTGGGGCCATCGGTCACTGACACTTCTTGCAGTAGGAGGTCTGCAAGATTCATTCTCATGGCCTCCATGCTCCCCACCACTCTATTTTGTTGCTTTACTTTGAAATATCCTGAATTTCCTATGAGAATATTAATCATTCAGTGGCTATATTAATAGCAAGTTGTTTCTTTATTTCTTCTCTTTACTTGCAAATATTTTTTGTTTTGTTTGTTTTATTGTACTTTAAGCTCTGGAATTCATGTGCACATCATGCAGGGTTGTTGCATAGGTACACACATGCCATGGAGGTTTACAGTCTCTGGCCCCCCATCATCTATATCAGGCATTTCTCCCAGTGTTTTCCCTCCCCGGCTTCCCCACCTCTGCTGTCCCTCCTCTAGCCTCCCACCCCCCAGCCTACTCTAGTGTGTGATGTTCCCCTCCCTATGCCCACATGTTCTCATTGTTCAACACCCGCCTGTGAGTAAGAATATGCGGTGTTTGGTTTTCTGTTCTTGTATCAGTTTGCTGAGAATGATGGTTCCCACATTCATCCATGTCCCTACAAAGGACACCAACTCATTGTTTTTTATGGCTGTGTAGTATTCCATGCTGTATATGTGCCACATTTTCCTTGTTCAGTCTATCATTGATGGGCATTTGGATTGGTTCCAGGTCTTTGCTATTGTAAACAGTGCTGCAGTGAACATACATGTGCATGTGTCTGTATAGTAGAATGATTTATAATCCTTTGGGTGTATACCCAGTAATGGGATTGCTGGGTCAAATGGAATTTCTGTTTCTAAATCCTTGAGGAATCACCACACTGTCTTCCACAATGGTTGAACTAATCTACACTCCCACCAGTAGTGTAAGAGTGTTCCTTTTTCACCACCTCCTTGCCAGCATCTGTTGTCTCCAGAATTTTTAATGATCACCATTCTAACTGGTGTGAGATGGTATCTCAATGTGCTTTAGATTTGCATTTCTCTAATGACCAGTAATGTTGAGCATTTTTTCATGTGATTGTTGGCCGCATAAATGTCTTCTTTAGAAAAGTGTCTATTTATATCCTTTGCCCACTTTTTGATGGGGTTGTGTGTTGTTTTCCAGTAAATCTGCTTTAGTTCTTTGTAGATTCTGGAGAGTAGCCCTTTGTCAGATGGGTAGATTGCAAAAATTTTTTCCCATTCTGTTGGTTGCTGGTTAACTCTAATGATTGTTTCTTTTACTGTGCAGAAACTCTTAAGTTTAATTAGACCCCATTTGTCTATTTTGGCTTTTGTTGCCATTGCTTTTGGTGTTTTAGTCATGAAGTCCTTGCCTATGCCTTTGTCCTGAATGGTATTGCCTAGGTTTTTTTCTAGAATTTTTATGGTGTTAGGTCTTATGTTTAAATCATTAATGCACGGGGAGTCAATTTTAGTGTAAGGTGTAAGAAAGGGGTCCAGCTTCAACTTTCTGCACATGGCTAGCCAGTTCTCCCAACACCATTAATTGAACAGGGGATCCTTTCCTCATTGCCTATTTTTGTCAGTTTTGTCAAAGATCAGATGGTTGTAACTGTGTGGCATTGCTTCCAGGACTTCTGTTCTGTTTCGTTGGTCTGTGTCTCTGTTTTGGTACCAGTACCATGCTGTTTTGATTACAGTAGCCTTGTAGTATAGTTTGAAGTCAAGTTAGCGTGATGCCTCTAGCTTTGCACTTTTTGCTTAGGATTGTCTTGGCTATGCGGGCTCTCTTTTGGTTCCATATGAAGTTTAAAGTGTTTTTTTCCAGTTCTGTGAAGAAGGTCAATGGTAGCTTGATGGGGATAGCATTGAATCTGTAAATTACTTTGGGCAGTACGGCCATTTTCACAATATTGATTCTTCCTAACCATGAGCATGGGATGTTTTTCATCTGTTTGTGTCCTCTCTTATTTCCTTGAGCAGTGGTTTGTAGTTCTCCTTGAAGAGGTCCTTCGCATCCTTTGTTAGTTGTATTCCTAGGTATTTTATTCTCTTTGTGGCAATTTGTGAATGAGAGTTCACTCATGATTTGGCTCTCTGTTTGTCTGTTATTGGTGTATAGGAATGGTTGTGATTTCTGCACATTGATTTTGTATCTGGAGACTTTGCTGAAGTTGCTTATCAGCTTAAGAAGATTTTGGGCTGACATGATAGGGTCTTGTAAATATGCAATCATGTTGTCTGCAAATGGAGACAATTTGACTTCCTCTTTTCCTAACTGAATAACCTTTATTTCTTTTTCTTCCCTAATTGCTCTGGCTAGAACTTCCAATACTATATTGGATAGGAATGGGTCAGAGAGGGCATCCTTGTCTGGTGCCAGTTTTCAAAGAGAATGCTTCTGGTTTTTGCCCATTCAGCATGATATTGGCTGTGAGTTTGTTGTAAATAGCTTTTATTATGTTGAGATACATTCCATTAATACCTAGTTTATTGAGAGTTTTTAGCATAAAGTGCTGTTTAATTTTGTCAAAGGCCTTCTCTGCATCTATTGAGATGATCATGTGGTTTATTCTTTGGCTCTGTTTATGTGATGGATTATGTTTATAGAGTTGCATATGTTAAACCACCCTTGCATCCCCGGGATGAAGTCTACTTGATCGTGACGGATAAGCTTTTTGATGTGCTGTTGCATTTGGTTTGCCAGTATTTTATTAAAGTTTTTTTGCATCGATGTTCATCATGGATATTGGCCCGAAGTTTTCTTTTTCAGTTGTGTCTCTGCCAGGATTTGGTAACAAGATGATGTTGGTCTCATAAAATGAGTTAGGGAGGATTCCCTCTTTTTGTATTGTTTGGAATAATTTCAGAAGGAATGGTACCAGCTCCTCTTTGTACATCTGGTAGAAATCAGCTGTAAACCTGCCTGGACCTGGACTTTTTTTGATTGGTAGGCTATTAATTACTGCCTCAACTTCAGATATTGTTATTGGTCTATTCAGGGATTCAACTGGTTTAGTCTTGGGAGAGTGTAAGTATCCAGGAATTTATCCATTTCTTCTGGATTTGCTGATTTATGTGTGTAGAGTTGTTTGTAGTAATCTCTGATGGTGGTTCGTATTTCTGTGGCTTCGGTGGTGATAACCCCTTTATCATTTTTTATTGCATCTATTCGAGTCTTCTCTCTTTTCTTTTTTATTAATCTGGCTAGCAGACTGTCTATTTTGTTGATTTTTTTCAAAAAACCAGCTCTTGGCTTTATTGATTTTTTGAAGGGTTTTTTGTGTCTCTATCTCCTCAGTTTTGCTCTGATCTTAGTTATTTCTTGTCTTCTGCTCACTTTTGAATGTTTTTGATCTTGCTCCTCTAGCTCTTTCAATTTTGATGATGGGTTGATTTTCGATCTTTCCTCGCTTCTCATGTGGGCATTTATTGCTATAAATTTCCCTCTAGACACTACTTTAAATGTGTCCCAGAGATTCTGGTATATTGTGTCTTCATTCTCATTGATTTTGAAGAACACCTTTATTTCTGCCTTCATTTCATTGTTTATCTGTTTGTCATTCAGGAGCAAGTTGTTCAGTTTCCATGTAGTTGTGTGGTTTTGGGTGAGTTTCTTAATCCTGAGTTCTAATTTGATTGCGCTGTGATCTGAGAGACTATTTGATATGATTTCCGTTCTTTTGCATTTGCTGAGGAGTAATTTACTTCCAATTATGTGGTCAGTTTTAGAGTAAGTGCAATTTGGTGCTGAGAAGAATATATATTCTGTGGATTTGGGGTGGAGAGTTCTGTAGGTGTCTATTAGGTCCCCTTGGTCCAGATCTGCTTTCAAGTCCTGGATATCCTAGTTGATTTTCTGTCTTGTTGATCTATCTAATATTGACAGTGGAGTGTTAAAGTCTCCCACTATTATAGTGTGGGAGTCTAAGTCTCTTTGTACGTCATTAAGAACTTGCTTTATGTAGTTGGGTGCTCCTGTATTGGGTGCATATATATTTAAGATAGCTCTTGCTGCATTGATCTTTTTATCATTATGTAATGTCTTTCTTTGTCTCTTTTGATCTTTGTTAGTTTGAAGTTCATTTTAACAGAGAGTAGGATTGCAACCCTGCTTTTTTTTTTTTTTTTTTTTTTTTTTTTTGGTTTTTTTTTTTTTTTTTTTTTTTTTTTTTTTTCTCTTCATTTGCTTGGTAAATCTTCTTCCATCTCTTTATTTTGTTACTGGTTGGTTGTTTTGCCTGTTAGTTGATGCAGTTTCATTGCATCATTGGTCTTTACCATTGGTACATTTTTGTAGTGGCTGGTACTGGTTGTTCTTTTCATGTTCAGTGCTTCCTTTAGAAGCTCTTGTAAGGCAATTCTGGTGGTGACAAAGTCAGTAGTTGCTTCTTTGTAAAGGATTTTATTTCTCCTTCACTTATGAAGCTTAGTTTGGCTGGATATAAGATTCTGGGTTGCAAGTTCTTTTCTTTAAGGATGTTGAATATTGGCCGCCACTCTCTTCTGGCTTGTAGGGTTTCTGCCAAGAGATCCACTGTGAGTCTGATGGGCTTCCCTGTGTGGGTGACCTCACATTTCTCTCTGGCTGCTCTTAGCATTTTTTCCTTCATTTCAACCCTAGTGAATCTGATGATTATGTGCCTTGGGATTGCTCTTCTTGAGGAGTATCTTTGTGATGTTCTGTATATTTCCTGGATTTTAATGTTGGCCTGCCTTGCTAAGTTGGGGAAGTTCTCCTGGATAATATCCTGGAGAGTGTTTTACAGCTTGGATTCGTTCTCCCTGTCACATTCAGATATACCAATCAAGTGTAGATTAGGTCTTTTCACATAATCCTATATTTATTGGAGGCTTTGTTCTTTTTACTCTTTTTTTCTCTAGTCTTGCCTTCTTGTTTTATTTCACTGAGTTCATCTTCAATCTCTGATCTCTTTTCTTCTGCTTGATCGATTCAGCTATTGAAACTTGTGTATGCCTCGCGAAATTCTCGTGCTGTGTTTTTCAGCTCAATCAAATCGTTTATGTTCTTCTCTTAGCTGTTTATTCTAGATAGCATTTCATCTAACCTTTTTTCAAGGTTTTTAGTTTCTTTGCATTGGGTTAGAACATGTTCCTTTAGCTCAGAGAAGTTTGTTACTACCCACCTTCTGAAGCCTGCTTCTGTCAATTCATCAAATTCATTCTCCATCTGTTTTGTATTCTTGTTGATGAGGAGTTGTGATCCCTTGGAAGAGGAGAGACATTCTGGTCTTTGATGGTTTCATCCTTTTTGTACTGGTTTCTTCCCATCTTCATGGATTCATCTAGCTTTGATTTCAGGGAGTCTCTTGATCATGCAGTCTGTTTCTCGTCTGCCTGTAGAGTTGCTGCTGGCCTGCCACCAACGCAGTCTGGCTGCTGAGTAGGCTTCCTGTGTCTTTTGTTTACACAGGGAGATTAGGCCTGCCTCTGTAATGGCAGATGTCCTTCCCCCACTGAGCTCAATCCTTCCGGGTCCAGCTTGAACTGAAGTGCTGGCTGCAAAACCCTCAAGCAAGAGGGCTTCATCCTGCTGGGCTTTGTGCAGGGAGGGACCCACCTAGCCTATCGCCTGTCTCCCTACTTTTTAGCACCCTCTCTCTCTTGGGGGCCGGTAGCTCAGTCCCACAGGCTCTCCTGGCCAGCCAGTGCGTCCACCTAGATGTGTGCCGATAATCCGCAGCACCGGCTGGGGCTGCTATTCAACTCTTTTCAGGTCACACGGGTGGAAGATCTTCTGGTCTGTGGGTTGCAGAGGCTTTGGGAGAAGCATAGTATCTGGTCCAATGTACCAGAGGGGGAAATCCCCCGATCTTCCAATCAGATGCACCTCCTGGGTGGAGCAGCACCCTTCCCTGCCTCGGTTTGCTCTCTTTGGGCTATGCCCACTGTCCAACTAGTCCCTTGGAAATGAACTAGGTACCTCATTTGTTTCTATGCAGCCATCTTGGCAGAAGTCCCTCTCTTTTTCAGATTTTTTTTTCATGGACTATTTTTTTCATTTTTTGGTGTCCTTTTCAATTTCTTTTATCAGTGTTTTGTAGTTTTAATTACAGAGATCCTTCACTTTATTCCTTAATTCCTAGATATTTAATTTTAGTTGTGGCTATAATAAATGGGATTCTTTTTTATTTCTTTTTCAGATTTTTCACTGTTAGCTTACAGGAATGCTACCCAATTTTGTATGCTGATTGTGTATCCTGCAACATGACTTTGTTTATTATTTCTGACAGTTTACTTGTGGAGTCTGTATGTTTTTCCAAATATAAGTTTATATCATCTGCAAACAAGGATAATTTAACTTCTTCCTTTCCAATTTGAATGTCCTTTATTTATTTCTCCTATCTGATTGCTCTAGCTAGGACTTCCAATACTATGGTGAATAATAGTGGTGAAAGTGGACATCCTTGTCATATTTCATATCTGAGAGGAAAGGCTTTCAATTTGTCCCCATTCAGTATGATACCAGCTGTAGGTTGTCATATATGGCTTTATTATTCCTTCTATACCCAGTTTTTTGATGGTGCTTATTGTGACTGAATGTTGAATTTTATCAGATGCTTTTCAGCATCAGTTGAAATTCTCATATGATGTTTGTTCTTCATTGTCTTGATATGCTGTATCACACTGATTGATTTGCATACATTGAACTGTGCTTACATCCCTGGGATAAACCCCACTTGGTCATATTGAATAATCTTTTTAGTGTGTTGTTGAATTTGGTTTGCTAGTATTTTGTTGAGGGTTTTTGCATTAATACTCGTCAAAGATATTGGCCTGTAGTTTCACTTTTTTGGTATGTCTTTTTCTGGTTTTGACATCAGGTTAATACTGTCCTCGTAGAGTAAGTTTGGAAGTGTTTCATCGTTCTCTATTTTTTTAAACAGTTTAGGATTTGTGTTAGTTCTTCTTTAAATGTTTGGTAGAATTCAGCAGTGAAGCCATTGAGTTCCAGGCTTCTCTTTACTGGGAGACTTTATTAGGGCTTCTATCTCATTACTTGTTATTTTTCTGTTCAGGCTTTGGGTTTCTTCATGGTTCAATCTTAGTAGGTTGTATGTGTCTAGGAATTTGTTCATTTCCTTGAGATTTTCCAACTTATTGGCATATAGTTGCTCCTAGTAGCCACTAGTGATCCTTTGAATTTCTCTGGTATCAGTTGTAATGTCTTCTTTTTCATCTCTGATTTTATTTACTTGGATCTTCTCTTTTTCTTCTAAGTCTAGCTAAAGGTTTGTCAATTTTGTTAAACTTTTCAAAAAACCAATTTTTTTTTCATTGGTCTTTTGTATTGTTTTCTTCATTTCAATTATATTTCTGCTCTGATTTTTTTTTTTTTTNTTTTTTTTTTTTTGCTACTAATTTTGTGTTTGCTTAGTGCTTGCTTTTTTAGTTAGGATGCATCATTAGATTTTCTATTTGACATTTTTCTTCTTTTTTGATGTAGGCACTTGTAGCTATAAACTTTTCTCTTCATACTACTTTTATCCTATCAGTTTTGGTATGTTGTATTTCCAATATCATTTGTTTCAAGAAATTTTTCAATTTTCATCTTAATTTCTTCACTGACCCACTTGTTGTTCAGGAGCATGTTGTTTAATTCCCGTGTATTTGTATAGTTTCCAAATTTCCTTTTGCTATTTATTTCTAGTTTCCACTGTGATCAGAGAAGAAGTTTGAAATTATTTCAATTTTTAAAAGTGTTTTAAGACCTGTTTTGTGACCTAACATATGGTCTTTCCTTGAATGATCCATGAGAAAGATGTATATTCTGCAGCTGTTGGATGAAATGTTTTGTAAATATCTATTAGGTCCATTTGGTCTACAGTGCAGATTAAATTCAATGTTTCATTGTCGGTTTTCTGTCTGGATGATCTGTCCAGTGCTGAAAGTGGGGTATTGAAGTCTCCAGCTCATATTGGGGCCTATCTTCCTCTTTAGCTCTAATAATATTTGCTTTATATATCTGGGTGCTCCTCACTATAACCACTTCCCAGGCTCAAGTGACCCTCCTATCTCAGTGCCCACCAAGCAGCTGGGACCACAGGTGTGCGCCACCATTCCTGACTAATTTTTTTGTATTTTTGGTAGAAATGGAGCTTTGCCGTGTTGCTCAGGCTTGTCTCAAAATGCTGAGCTCAGGCAGTTCTCCTCCTTTGGCCTTTCAAATTGCTGGTTTATAGGCATGACCCACTGTGCCCAGCCTCACTCTATGTATTTTTATTAGAGAGTTTAGTCCGTTTACATTCAGTGTTATTATTGATAAGTAGGAACTTACTCCTGCCATTTTGTTATTTGTTTTCTGGTTGTTTTACATTCTTCTCTTCCTTCTTTCTGTCTTTCCTATCTTCCTTTTAGTGCAGGTGATTTTCTCTGTTGGCATGCTTTAATTTCTTGCTTTTTATTTTTTGTGTATCTGTTGTATGTTTTTCAATTTGAGGTTACCATGGGATTTGTAAATACTATCTTATAACCCATTATTTCACACTGATGATAACCTAACACTGATTGCCTAAACAAGCAAACAAAAATGCAAAAAGAAAACTGATAAACACTCTACATTTTAACTTCATCCCCATGCTTTTTACCTTTTTCTTATTTTCCTTTACATCTTATTATTTTATGTCCTGAAAAGCTGTTGTAGCTATTATTTTTGATTGCTTCCTCATTTAGTCTATTTAAGTCAAGAGAAGTTTACATACCACAATTACAGTGTTACAATATTCTGTGCTTCTCTGTGTGCTTACTATAACCAGTGAGTTTTGTACCTTCAAATGATTTTCTTCTTGTTTATTAACATCCTTTTCTTTCCGATTGAGGAATTCCCGTTAGCATTTCTTAGAGGACAAGTATGGTGTTGATGAAACCCCATAGCTTTTTTTTAGTCTAGGAATGTCTTTATTTCTCCTTCATCATTAAAGGATATTTTCACCAGACATACTATTCTCGAGTAAAAGGGCTTTTTTCTTCAGCACTTTAAATATTTCATGCCACTCTGTCATGGCCTGTAAGGTTGCCCCTGAAAAGTCTGCTGCTAGACACACTGGAGCTCCATCGTATGTTATTTGTTTCTTTTCACTCACTGCTTTTAGGATCCTTTCTTTATCCTTGACCTTTGGGAATTTGATTATTAAATACCACAAGGTATCCTTCTTTTGGTTAAATCTGTTTGGTATTCTATAACCTTCTTTAACTTGAATGTTGATATTCTTTTCTGTGTTTGGGGTGTTCTCTGATATTATGCCTTTGAATAAACTTTCTATCCCCATCTCTTACTGTACCTCTTCTTTAAGGCCAATAACTCTTAGATTTGCCCTTTTGAGGCTATTTTCTAGATCTCATAGGTGTGCTTCATTGTTTTTTAAATGACTTTTTCTTTTGTCTCCTCTGACTGTGTATTTTCAAATAGCCTGTCTTCAAGTTCAGTAATTTTTTCTTCTGCTTGATCAGTGCTGCTAAGAGACTCTGATGCATTCTTCAGCACGTCATTGCATTTTTCAACTCTAGAATTTCTGCTTAATTCTTTAATTATTTCAGTCTCTTTGTTATTTATCGATAGAATTCTGAATTCCTTTCTGTGTTATCTTGAATTTCTTTGAGTTTCTTCAAAACAGCTATTTTGAATTCTCTGTCTGAAAGGTTATATATCTCTCTTTTTCTAGGATTGGTTCCTAGTGCCTTGTTTAGTTCATTTGGTGAGGTCATGTTTTCCTGGAGGTGTTCTTTGGTGTCTGGGCATTCAGCAGTTAGGTATTTATTGCAGTCTTCACAGCCTGGGCTTGTTTTTGCCTGTCCTTTTTGAGAAGGCTTTCCAGGTATTCAAAGGGACTTTGGCCAAAAGCCCAATTATGCTGTGGTTTTTGCAAATTCATAGACGTACTACCTTGGTGGTCATGGATAAGATGAAGAAGAATTCTCTGGACTACCAGGCAAAGACTCTTGTTCTTTCCCCTTACTTTTCCCCAAAAATACAGATTTTCTGTCTCTCTGTGCTGAGCCACCTGGAATTGGGGCTGTGCTGATGTAAGCACTCCTGTGGCCACCACCACTGGGATTGTGCTGGGTCAGACCTGAAGCCAGCACAGCACTGGGCCTTGCCCAAGGCCTTTACCTTCAGGATGGTGAGTTCTCCCAGGTCCTGGGTGTGTCCAGAGATGCTGTCTGGGAACCAGGGATTGGAGTCAAAAACCTTAGCAATTTACCTGATATTCTGTTCTACTGTGGCTAAGCTGACATTCAAACCAAAATACACATTCCTTTACACTCTTTCCTCTCCTTTCTATAGGCAGAAAAGTCTCTGCCTGTGACCACCACCTTCACTTATCCTCGGGGGTTCTGCCAGGTCATCACTGATATTCACTTAAAGCCCAAGGGCTCTCTGTCAGTGTACAGTGAATGCTCCCAGGCCTGGGACTCATCCTTCAGGGCAGTAGGTCTCTGGCCCAGGGCAGGTCTAGAAATGCTGTCTACGAGCCTAGCCCTGGACTTGGAGACCCCAAGAGCCTCCTTGTTTCTCTACCTAGCCATGGCCAAGATGGTACCTGATTTTTGATTCTTGTGACAGTGCTTTTCTGTGTGCAGATTCTTGTTAAAATTTGGTGTTCCTGCAGCAGAGAACAATGATGGAGGCTTTTGTTTCACCATCTTGCTTCTTCTTTCTTCAGGAAATGTTTGTTAAACATAAAAATACAAGTTGTTTCAGTCAGTGAGGGGACTGTTCGTTTTTCCATCTTTTCTTACAGAAGCAGGAAGATTGATGGCTTGGTATTATATTACATTTGAGACGGTGAAGAAATTTTATACAATCAGTGGAAAAGAAACCTTATCAGATCTGGTAAATTAATTTTCACTAGAAAATAAATACATAATGATGTAATATAAAATAATATTTGAGAAACAACTAATTTGTATATCTTGTATAATTTAAGAATTAATGAGCAGAAAGGAAAGCATTTCTAAGAATGCATATGTCTCCTCCGGTATACTTCTGATCATGAGATATGGAATAGTCCTTCTTAGAATATATTATATTTTCTGTTTTTACTCTTATCAGAGCTAAGACAATTTACGTACAAAACCAAAGTAGGTATGGCAACTACTTTACAACTTAGGTGATAATGCTAATTACCTTGGTAGTGGCTATAGAATGTAATAACATGCAAAGAAGATTCCAAGATGATGTGTTGTGATATATTAGGAAAGTCTGCCTGAGTGAAGGACAGTGAGTTGCAGCATGTGTGCCATGTACTTGCAACCTCTCCTTAAATCTTTGTGTCAGAATAGTGAGAACTATGGGAATAGAATAGTATTGATGATGACCCAGATCAAATACTGGTTGTAGAGAAAATGGGAATAATAACAGGTTATGCTAAAATATCAACAGTGGGGCAACTTCGCAGCTGCAGCAGTGAACAGGACTGTAGGCATCTCGTTGGTGCATGGTAACTGCATTGGTCCTTTCTTCCTTCGCTCAGAACATGAATGTGAAACAATATTTATAAAAGAAAATATTTACTCTCAAATTTAAGCCATTCATTTTTATTTAAAACATTGAATTTGATTACTGTGGTAAGATTATTATAGTAAAAATTGCACAGTAGAATTCCAGTTGTGATTGAGGAGTCACATAAACAACAATTGATGAAAAATAGAAGGTTTGTATTTTTTTTATATGTAAAATTTAAAAAATTTAAATTTATTAGGATTAGTTAACACAATTACACAGAATAAAGTTCAGGATTTCATTAACGATTGTCACCAATATGTGCTTCTTTGTGGCTTTTCAACCCATATTTCTCATGATTCAAATTTATTCATATTATAGTTGAATTTCATACACAGCTTCACAATGTGGATATTACAGGTCCATCAGTAAAATTAATGAAAACATATCTTTCACGAAAGGCACATAAAGAATCTAAGCTAACACATTTAAGGAACTTTGACAACTTCGAATTTCTTTACATTACAAAGGAGAAAATCCTCAAAATGAAACAGATATGACTATAGTTTATGGTTACATGCATACACACACATACTTTAACAAATATACTTCAACCCAGTGACAACACATAGCTTAGAAACTACTTACTAACAACACGTACTGAAAGACTAACTTTTTCCGAGATAAGTGAAAAAAGGGAGGTTGGGTGGGGAGTGCTGTTCATTTTGCTGAAACAAGGTCACAGAGATGACACATCATGAATAATCAAAAGAAAATTATTCTATTAAAGCTCAATATCTAGCTGATATGTAACACTTATTTGATCATACATATAGTCACTGACTTATTAAATACTGTTACTCATTTTCTAAGTGTAATTGTCTATTTCATTCTCAGAAATGATAGTATAATTGAAAAAGAAATAACCCAAGCAAGTGGAGAAATTTGAAAATCTAAGGGAAAAAAGTAATTTTAACATAACGTGATAATTACATTTGAAACTAGTTATATGTATGAATTTAAATATTGCATTACATTGGCAATAGAATATTCAAAGATCCTTCTTATTATCTTCTAAACAGGAGCTATTATGTATACTAGGTACAAGAGACTCCTCAAGGGAAATACACAAATGAATGTCTCAAAATTCATTATGCCCACAGGTTTTTTACCCACAAAAATGGAAGGTTTGTATTGTTAGGTAAACATTCTTAACTAAGGAGAAATCAAGAGTAGAAAACACCCACTATTAACATTAACTCATCTGATCTTGAGTTCAGCAAGTGTATAAGAAAATTAAAACAAGTGTTAGTTCCATTTTAGATATGTGGAAAATGAAAGCACAGAGACTCCTTTTTTTGTTACCTGGCAGAAGTAGGCTCTAGAATCCAAATTTCCTAATATCTAAAACATTCTTTCTATGATTAAATTATCCTCAATTGAGATAATGATTTGCAAACTATTAAACAGTAGAATAGTAGTAATAGCAGTAGTAGTAGTAGTAGTAACAAAAGCAATGTTTATTGAGGACTTATTTATTACTATATGGTAGGCACTGGGCTAGATATTTTAAATTGTATCTTGTTAATCTTTAAAATCTTATTTGTATAGTCCTGGTGTCTAATGTAATGTCTGGTATATAATAGGAGTTTGTAAGCATTTGTTAGTGAATGAATGAATCCTTAAAGAAGCAAAATGTATAAAGCAGGTTTTTAACTCTTGTTATGTTAATTGATAAAACTGTGATGGTTTAAAGCAGTATAAAAAATAAATAAATTTTGAGAAAGAAAATGAGAGGAAAGAAACAAAAAATAGACTTCATTAAATGGACAACTTCTGAAATGTTATAGGTTACAATGATAGCTGGCTGCAAGGAATTTCTAGATATACAGTTAAGAATAAATGAAAAGAAAACACTGAATACTTTGAACAAAGATCCAAATCGGATAACTATCAGGTACAGAAATTACATATGTTTTAAATAATTTTAAGAGGTTTTATTTAATTAAAATAAATAATACATGTCTTGCCATGTGGTTTTATTTATAGATTTCCAATGGAAGGAAGAATTAAAACAAGAGAAATGAAAGTAAATTGGTAAAGATGATTCATACTTATGAATGTTTTATTTTTTTGGTTTTAAAACATTTTACTTTTGTTTTTCTTAATACAGAAAAATATACATAAAAAGGAGTCAGAATGTAGATGCGAAATTAATTTCTTAGAACTCTCAGACTTTAAAATTGGTGATTTGTGAATACTTTTTCTTAAACATTTGTTCGGAGTAGATTCTGTTGAGGCAAGATGGACGGTTGAAAGAAGGCATGCTTCTTTTGTTTCTCACTGTCAGGAGTTTTCAAGTTAGCTTGAATGAGAACAATATATATAAAAATAATGGACTATATAAAAACCTGTGTAATAAATGTCTATTGAATGGTAGTGGCATTCTGGGAGAGACAGAGTAAAAGCAACATTGTGAGTAAAGGAGTGTATATGTGACAGTGGATGACTAGTCTGCCATAAATAGGGAGTTTATATAAAGATTAGTAATTGAAAGAGTAATTAAGGCTACACCATAACTTGTGTCTTTTAGCAGTTTGCAATCACAAATGCAATGATACTGTCTTCTGCCATGCTAACTGCTTGGTTTTCTGAGTATGCAGGTCTTAGTGTTATGTAATTTAAGGTGAAATGGTTTTTTTTAATGTGGCTCAATAAAACAATTAGCCAAAGAATTTCTTTTCATCCATAGCTAGAGGAGGCCATCCTTTCTTTGGGATTCTTCCTGACATCTCATTAAATTTTATCTTCCAAATACCTTTAAGTCTATAAAGCAATCTTCTCATTGTTTTTTATATCTCATTAGGCAGATTTATAGCTTCTACCACAGAAGTTAATGTTTATTTTCTTAGCTGTATTTCTATATTCAAATACTTATTTCTATAAATTCATATAACCTTAGAGATCATATAGCCCAGTCCTCTCATTTTACAATGACGTAAGTGATCCACAGATAAGTTATGACTTTGCCAAGGTTATGTTGCTATCTAGAACTCTTGATTTTTTCATTTTTCCCTGGGTATACGGTGTTGCATAAATTATTGAGTCAAATTAAATCAAGTATCTTTCCACACTCATTTTCTTGGGAACACTTTATTTGCAATTTCAGTGCTTCCATTAACTTTGCCTTAAATTGGGTAATACATTATGTTGATTGAAGCTGTCAGATTTTAATTATTATAATTGTTTTTATACATATCATAATTTAGATTCCCATTATCATTTCCTGCTTTTGTACATCTTACTTAAGCATAGCCAAGAAAAGAGAGAGTGAGTGTGTATATATGGGATGGAAGGGGCTTAATCAAACATTTATAGTATATTTGTAGGCAATGGTGACTAATAGTTAATTTTTTCATGGCTTTGTCATATCCCTGTTACTTTGCTGAACTTCACATCTGTTCTTCTCCAAGTAGATGTTAATCCTCTTAGTTTTAGGATTTTATCCTTCAAGTTTCTGCCCTTTTAATTTTTTTCTTTTTTTTTTTTTGGGACAGTATTACACTGTGGCCCAGGCTCGAGTGCAATGGCATGATCTTGGCTCATTGCAACCTCTGCCTCCCAGGCTTAAGTGATACTCCTGCCTCAGCTTCTGTAGCTGGCATTACAGGCACATGCCACCACACCTGGCTAATTTTTGTAATTTTAGTAGTGACGGGGTTTCACCATGTTGGCCAGGCTAGTCCCAAACTCTTGACCTCAAAAGTGATCCACCTGCCTTGGCCTCCCAAAGTGCTGGAATTACAGGTGTGATGCACCATGCCTGGTTCTGCCCTTTTAATTTAAGGCTATTTTAAAATTCTTCCTAGCTTTTAACTCCTAGGTCTTCCCTCTTCAGCACTAGCTCTGTTTTTTTAACTGGTATTTTTCAGTGAACTGACAGGGTATGATATGGAGCCACCATACGAAGCCATGGACTTCCCAACTCTGGCTTTCTTTTACATATGAGAATAAACTGTTTGTGTATATACTGATAAGGTCTGGTCATGGTTTAATCTCATTCTAACTGAATCAATACCTTATCTCATTTAATTCTTATACTAACCCCAGGTTAGTCATAATTACCATGTAACTCTGCCCCTGTTAGTTGAGGTGGTAGAAGTGCCACCTCATCTGAGGCTGTGGAATTTCTGTTTCTACTGAGGACAAGCTCATGGGTAAGATTACAGGACATCACTTCTTGCCTTATCTGGTGCAGAGAAACCGAGAGTCCTGCCATGGTTCTGTACCTACTAGCATAAATCTCTGTCTTTTCTCCTATCCCTGTTTTATTACTGCTTCTTGAAATAAGATTTCTGATGGGGAAGTATGATGTTGAAAAGTCTCTTATTTATTTATTAGAAATAATTGCTTTTTAATATAAATAAATATTTCTTCAAAAGTCTTACTTTTACTCCAGCAATTTTGTACTCCACATTTATGTATCCCTAGGTAGCTTAACAAGTTTTATTTACCCAGCATTTAAAAGCACCCCATTCACATTTTTCCATCAGTTCCTTCTTTGTTAGTAATTGTGTATCTTTATAACTATTTCTTAATAGATGATATAAAATAATTTTCAGAACCATATACCATAGCCAAAAAAAGTTAATAGTTTAAATTTCAGCTGTATGGATCCATTGCAGGAAGTGAGTTGATTACTTCTTTCAATTTTCACATATCTTCTGCTAATCTAAATCATGAAATATAACTATTCTGTCCTTTTTCTTTGTGTAGCTGACTGTTTTGGTTTTACCAAAAGACCTCCTTCTACTGAGCAGTTTAGGAATAAATTTGTTTTTTAAAAAGAGATTCCCCCAGGAGAGTAGCAATACGTATAATAATTTGAGTTAGAACCATCAGTGATTTGCATATCAATGTCTGATTAGGTAAGTTTATGGGCAAAACAGGTAGCAGAGAACCTGGGATGTAGTAGGCACATAGGCACTAGTGTCTTTTCACCCCTCATAACAACTATCACCTCAAATTCAGTAGCCAAGCAGCTGCTGGTTTTGAACAACCAGCTAATATGCTACTGACCTTCATACACTGAACGGAATTATCAGCACATAATACTATGCCTGGCATTTAATAAGAATTTGTTGATAAAACAAATTGTATTATTTTTCTATAATTCCTTGAAAAGAAATAGTAGAGCTAAAAGACAGAACTGTCTTGGAGGATAATATGAAAACAATTTGAGATGTGTTGAGATTCAAGTAACAGTCTAAGTGAAGGTCTCCTGTAATTTGTCAATCTAGAGATTATAATGAAAGTCTGAGAAGAAATGAGATTTTTGAGACAGAGATTGAATAAAGAAGAGCAATAAATAATAAATAAAGACAACTTTGAGGAGTTGGGAAAACAGGAATGAACTTTTATTGTTGACCTGCAATAATAATTATACGAGATAGAGAATCATGTAGTATTGCAGAAATAAAGGCAGAAAAATGTTTTAAGAAGGAATACTTCAGTGAGTGATATCAAATACTGTGAGATAGATAACCCTTACAAAGGAGTAACAGATTTGTTTTCTTTCTCCAAGTCTTATTCAGGCCCAACTAGGATGTATTCCCATACAAGATTTTGCTTTGACACAAGATACTGCAAAGATTTTCAGACAAGGCTCCCGAATTACAAGATGTATGTTACAGAATTAGTGGATTTTAAATATTTTTTTCCCAATAAACTGGTGTACTCAATTTAATATTGGAAAATTTTTTTTAGGGTTGTCAGATTTTGTAGCCGCTCAAGAAAAGAAGTTTGCTGTACTATTGAATAGTTTGATTTTAGCTAAATGTTTTAGGTGTAAACTTTGGGAAAACTCTCAGCATGTATCCAAACAACTGGAAAAAATTGGTAAGTACTGAATACAGGCAGGCAGTTTGGCAATGTTTGCCATTTAGTTTGTATTCACTGTTAGTAAAATTATTCTGTGATGATTACAGACCTTTAAAGAAGATATGTATTTGTAGGCTTAAATAAGTGTTGTACTCTACTTTCAGAAATCTGATTTTCATTTGCTCTTCCTTAAAGGATTCCATTTGAAATCAACTGAATGATACATGAGTACATGAGAAACCTAATAAAAATTAATGCTCTTATCTGAAAATTTTTTCTCATACCATGAGTGAAAATTTGTTTTAGTAATTAGGTAACTATGTGATGCCCTCTCTTCCACTTTTATGACTAATATTTTGTTTTGATCTCAATTGCAAGGTACAGAATTAGCAATCCCAGCCATTCCTAATTCATTACAGAAAATTATGTCACTTATTTATGTCTTAAATTTTTTTTTTTGGTTTTCAATAACAGTAGAGTATTAATACCGATTTTCATAGAGATTCTGTACACGAAAGATTGTGCCTGATTATTTTGTCTATAGGGACCTTGTGTAGGGTGTGCTCTGAGACTGTAGGGAGTACCATTTACAAAGGATTTTCCTGTTTGATACCTGTGACCTTGTGACCCTATTCCTTCTTAGATAGCTAGAATTCTAAAAAGAGAGTTACTTTCTCATGACTGACAGCCTTGTTAGTTTTGCAATTTTGTCTACATCTTGGGGGTATCAACAAAATAAATAATGGATTTTTAGGAATTGTCTTGTTATTTATTTGAACAAAGATTACCAACTGTTTTATGAAGTCTTACTTTTTTTATCCGTGAAATTTGAAATCAGTGAGGTGACACAGGGCTAACTAGGAAGTCATGGGAGCTGGGGTGAAGGGGGGTTGGCTGGTGAAAGCAAGGGGAGAGATTCTTGATGGAAAGGCTTACCTTCTTACAGAAGTCCTGGCAACCAAATACCACATCCGTCCCATAAAGGCAAAAGTTCTTAATTGGAAAAGTGATTCCATACAACATTTAGAAAATTTTAAAATTAGGCTAAGTGATTACTAATAAGTTTCATTATACTTGAAAAAGCCAATCTTCTGGCTTTCTAGAGTATCATCAGTATGGGCATTCATTGCATTCTGTCCCTTCCAGACTGTTGAACTAACCTGTTTTCACACAAAGTCATTACAGCTAAAAAGAAAAAAACAAATATTGCCCAGAAAAATGTCATATAATAGAAAAGTGAGAGAATCCAAACAAAAAGTCAAATCCAAGTTGTTACTGAGCATCTTGAAAAAAAAGTAATGCATACAAATTGATGTTAATGGTGGCTATAAACTAAAAAGTTAAAAGACAGACATTTTGAGGGGAAATGGAAATGAACATTAGGAATATGAATACTAAAAGCTGTGTCTTAAGAAGAACAAAGAGAAAATCCCAAGAACAAGTAAATATATGAGTAAGGAAATAGTGTCATACCTTCACCAGTAATATATGTAATATATGTGCCTTAGACAATATTTTGGAGTTTTATACTGCTCACAGTATCTTTTATTTGAGGATTGGGATAAATACATTCATAAGCATATAAGAATTTTAAATTCTGCCTCCTGAAAGTATAAGGAAATAGGAAAGGTCCAAAGATGAAAAGGAACTTGATATATTTAAGGAACAAAATAAAAGCCAGAGGGGCTGGAAAGTCGTCAGCAACAGGAGAGTGAGAGGAAATTAGATTAGAGAGATAGGCTGTCATATAGGTAAGAAAATTTGGCCCCAGTAAGGAAATTGCCACTTCATTCTAAATGCATTGGGAAAGCATTGGAAGTAGAGTGAAATAGTTTGGTTTAGGTACAGAAGCATAGAACTGTATTTCTAAGACAGAAATGCTCAGAGAGCCATAGCTTCATGAAGCAGTGTTCCCTTGCTTCATTTAAGCATGAGACTTGAATCATGTTGCCTTTCTTTCAAGCATGAGTATAAAAGTACATATCTCTTGGTGCTTGCCCTATGGATGACATATAGTAAAACTAAAAGTACATATCTCTTGGTGCTTGCCCTATGGATGACATATAGTAAAACTAAAGGGTGAGTCATCATGTGGACCAGAGCTTCACTTTCTTTTATAAAGCAAATGCATATTTTATTTCAGTCTGAATAAGTATGAATAATTGAATAATGTCACAACCCAAATAATCCAATTGAAAACTTTTTATAAAAACTTTAAGTTAGTTATTTGACTGGATCTTAAATTTTTTTAAAAACTAGTTTAGTTTTTAAATATTTAAATATATATTTTATTTAAAGTTGATTATTTTTAAGTTGTTGTTTGATTAATTTTCCACAGGTATAACATTGTCAAATACAATCGTAAATGCTGGTTTGACTTCCTTTAAAAAATTAGAAGAAACAGACGCAAGGGAACTTGAATTGGTATTTATATTCACTTATTCCTAATTCCTGAATTCTGTCTAAATTCTGAGGCCTACCTTTATTTCTATTAAAAGTTATTTTCCTTCTCATAATCATAAGTATTTTAACTTACCAAGGTTTTGGGTGATAAGCATTATTAAAGCTATTTATTCTAAAAAATATTTTACTAGAATTTCAAGTGTTGTGGTAAGAATATAACGATGTAAATGTTTTTAGATTTTAAATAGACATCCCCCCTTTGGAACCCAGATAAAAGAAACTGTGATGTATCTACCAAAATATGAACTTAAAGTGGAACAGGTAAATATTTTTGTTTCTTAGATATTTTATTGTCTTTTCAGGAATAAAGCCACCCATAAATAGGCATCAGCTGAGTATGAGAAGTAACATTTTTTTAAAACACTTTTTATGCTTGTCCTTTTTTTGAAGATTTCAAGATATAGTGATACCACGGCGGAAATATTAGTGACTGTTATATTAAGAAACTTTGAACACCTACAAATTAAAAGAACAGCATCGGATTCTCACTATGTTACCTTAATCATAGGTGATGCAGATAATCAAGTAGTTTATCTGCACAAGATTATGTAAGTGTGAAATTTCTGATGATTTTATTTCTAAGCATATATTGTAAAAGAAAAATTCCACTGGAAAAAAAAGTAACAAGATCATTATGGGATCAACTAAATTACATTTTCCTGACACAATAATGGGATAGTTTCTCTATTTTTCTTTTAAAGAAGATATTAACATTGGGTCTGTTGATTTAAACTGTGACATTTAGTACTCAAATGAACAAAGTATAAAATCTATCACCATGGTCTGAAACAAGTGAGTAGATGACCTCTAGGAGGTCTTTCTTATTTCACTGCTTTTCTCCAGTCATTCCTGGTCCTACTACTGTTTGAATACAGTCTTTCTCCTACTGACCTCGAAATACATCTTCTACTTTCAAATTAAAATCTAACAAATTACTATAGCTCCATTGTAAGATCCAAGCAATCAGAGCAAATGTGTAGAGGGGGTACCCTCCCTTATATCTAGTTCTGTAGCATGCCATTCTATAATTTTTACTTCAGCATTTTTCCAGACACTATTATTTTCTCCCAGAATGTCATAAACAATCTCTAAGGATATCAGTTATAGCTATAGCTATTTTTTTCAACACTTAGTAGGTTATAGCTATAGCTAATTTTTTTTTAGCAGTTAGTAGGTTCCAAATATTGAATTATTTAATATCTGTATGAGACAGGTGCTATCCATATTTTGTAGAGGAGGATATTGAGACAAAAAGAGTTTAATGAGTTTGATTTATGATTAATCAAACCTTAATCATGGTCATGTAGCTAGTTAATAGCAAAGTCTAGATTTTAACCCAAGCAGTTTGACTCCAGAGCCTAGACTCCGGACCATCTTACTGTACTTGTAAGTTCAGGAATGGCAGTGGTTCTGAAATGAGGTTCTCCTAACTGCTGCCAGTAAATACTAGAAGATTCTTTCCCAGAAAGTCACATGCAAGGTTTCTGAAGGGACTGCAGTGACCAGCATAAAACCCTTTCACTGGTAACTGCTCTCCTGCAGCTAACCATGACACACTTACAGATAATATGCTATTGTACAAATCTTTTTTCTCTGTGACTAATAAATCTGTGACTACATGAGACTAAAATAAGTTCAGTCATAAAATTGGTTGCTGGTTTGTTTATGATGTTATTAGATACAGACTATATTTTATATAAATTAAAAAATACAATTGAAGTTGTTCTCATAATACACATAACTTAATATAGTCAGTTTTAAATGATAGTGATTTAGGGGCAAGATCACGCATTATTAATAGCAAGTATATATTTTTATTGGGACTGAAATGAGTAAATGCAACTTGGAAACAGCTGTAATTAAGAAAATTATAGACTAGATGTGGTAGCTCACACCTGTAATCTCAGCACGTTGAGATGCTGAGGCAGGAAGATCACTTAAAGCCTGGAGTTACAGACCAGCCTGGGCAACAAAGTGAGACCCTATTTCTACAAAAATAAATAAATAAATAATCTGGGCATGGTCCAACGTGCTTGTGGTCCCAGCTACTCAGGAAACTGAGGCAGGAGGACTGCCTGAGCCTAGGAGTTTGAGGCTACAGTGAGCTATGATTGCACCACTGTACCCCAGCTCAGGCAACAGAGTGAGACCCCGTCTCAAAAAAAAGAAAATTAATTAAAAAAAAATCATGGTCAAGAGATTTCCATTGATACTTCATTCTCCCTCATGAAAAGTTGAGGAAAGCAATTTTCAGTAAATTATTTCAGTTTACTACTAGAGAATATTTTTCTTAAGAACAATTAACCCTTGAAGATTTATATGTATGTCATTTAGTGTTTGGATTACTAAACTATACTACTTTTCAGGGATTCTATTTTGCTAAAAGCTGGAAATTGGGCTAAGAAGATTTCTGTGAAGAGAGCTCTTAAATCTGAAGATCTTAGCATAAATCTAATAAGTTCTGAATTTGGTAAGTTAATTGATGTAATGAAGACAGGAATGTAAATAATATAATTGCATTTAAAAATTACATCCTTTATGTTGGTACAGAAAAGCAGTATAAATGGTATTATGCAAAAATAATATATTTAGATAATGTGAATAAATTTTAAAGGAAGTTTCATGTATTTAGATATATAAAAGATAGCATGGACCAGGATGACATTTATAAAAGTTTATCTTTTCATTTATATATATTTTATTTCCCTAGATAGTTAAATTGCAATTATTGTTAGAAGATTGAGTTTTATTTTTGTAACAATAAATATGTAATTTTTTAGTTGTCATATTTTTTAACCCTTCAAAAATATTTTAACTTTCTGGACTTCTTAGCTCTAGAAGCTATAAAAATGTAAGAGAGATAAAAAGAAATAAATGTTCTCATGTGGATTTATATGACTTAAATAAGCATTTGTATACTTTTTTCATTTTCCAGTTGGGCTTGATATTCAGCAGAAATTTACAGTCTTTTACTTAGAACCCAAGAGGTTTGGAAATCAAATGACTATGAGAAGAAAATCTGAAACACAGATTTCCCATTCTAAGCATTCAGATGGATCTACCATAGCAGGACCTAATAAAGGTAAAGAGCTCTATTAATCCCTATTTTATATTAAAGCAAAGGTATGGCTAGGGAGGAGTATTCAGTGTGATAGTACTGCAACAGTCAGATTGAGAACACTCTGGAATAAGATATTTAATCTTCATAGTAATTGCATTGATAGGATATAGTAGAAATTCTGTCTTATAATTTTTGTCAAATTAGGGTTATATTTGGGGG
Source organism: Cebus imitator (assembly GCF_001604975.1). Lineage (NCBI taxonomy): Eukaryota > Metazoa > Chordata > Mammalia > Primates > Cebidae > Cebus > Cebus imitator. The sequence goes on along the minus strand of NW_016107481.1, from coordinate 1,322,124 downwards.
ACAAATTTTTTGATTCATCTTTTGGTATATGTATAAGTCCATTTTCACACTGCTGATAAAAACATACCTGAGACTGGGAAGAAAAAGAGGTTTAATTGGACTTATGGTTCCACATGGCTGAGGAGGCCTCAGAATCATGGTGGGAGGTGAAAGGCACTTCTTACATGATGATGGCAATAGAAAAATGAGGAAGAAGCAAAAGCATAAAATCCTGATAAACCCATCAGATCTCATGAGACTTATTCACCATCACGAGAATAGCACAGGAAAGTTTGGCCTCCATGATTAAATTACCTTCCCTGGCTCCCTCCCACAACACGTATGAATTCTGGGAGATACAGCTCAAGTTGAGATTTTGGTGGGGACACAGCCAAACCATATCATTCCATCCATGGCCCCTCCAAATCTCATGTCCTGAATTTCAAAACGAATGACGTCTTCCCGACAGTCCCCCAAAGTCTTAACTCATTTCAGCATTAACCCAAAAGTCCACAGTTCAAAGTCTCATCTGAGACAAGGCAAGTCTCTTTTGCTTATGATCCTGTAAAATCAAAAACAAGCTAGTTACTTCTTTGATATAATGGGGATACAGGTGTTGAGTAAATACAGTCATTCCAAATGGGAGAAATTAGCCAAAACAAAGGGGCTACAGGCCCCATGCATGTCGCAAATCCAGTGGGGCAGTCAAATTTTAAAGCTCCAAAATGATCTCCTTTGACTCCAGGTCTCACATTCAGGTCATGCTGATGCAAAAGGTGGGTTTCCATGGTCTTGGGCAGATCCAGCCCTGTGGCTTTGCAGGGTACAGCCTCCCTACTGTCTGCTTTCACAGGTTGGTGTTGAGCATCTGCAGCTTTTCCAGATACACAGTTCAAGCTGTCAGTGGATCTACCTTTCTGGGGTCCGGAGGATGGTGGTCCTCTTCTCACAGCTCCACTAGGCAGCACCCCATTAAGGACTCTGTGTGGGGATCCAACCCCACATTTCCCTTCTGCACTGCCTTATCAGAAGTTCTCCATGAGGGCCCCACTCCTGTAGCAAACTTTTGCCTGGGCATCCAGGCATTTCCATACATCTTCTGAAATCCAGGCAGAGGTTCCCAAATCTCAATTCTTGACTCTGTGCACCTGTAGGCTCAATACCATGTGGAAGCTGCCAAGGCTTGGGGCCTCCAACCTTTGAAGCTGCAGCCGGAGCTGCACATTGAACTGCTTTCAGCCACAGCTGTAGCAGCTGGGACACAGGACACCAAATCCCTAGGCTGCACACAGCATGGGAACCCTTGGCCCAGCCCATGAAACCACTTTTTCCTTCTGGGGCTCCAGGCCTGTGATGAAAGGGGCTGCTGTGAAGATCTCTGAAATGGCTTGGAAACATTTTCCCTATGGTCTTCAGGATTAACATTAGGTTCCTTGCTACTTATGCAAATTTCTGCAGCCAGCTTGAATTTCTCCCTAGAAAATGGGTTTTTCTTTTCTATCACATATGCTGCAAATTGTCTGCAAATTTTTTTTTTTTTTAAACAGAGTCTCACTCTGTCACCCAGGCTGGAGTACAGTAGCACGATCTTGGCTCACTGCAACCCCTGCCTCACTGGTTCAAGCAGCTCTCCTGCCTCAGCCTCCTGAGTAGCAGGGATTACAGGAGCCTGCCACCATGCTTGGCTAATTTTTGTATTTTTAGTAGAGATGGAGTTTCACCATATTGGTCAGGCTGGTCTCGAACTCCTGACCTCAGGTGATCCACCTGTCTCAACCTCCCAAAATGCTGGGATAAATTTTCTGAACTTTTATGCCCTCTTCCCCTTTTAAAACAAAATGCCTTTAACAGTACCCAAGTCACATCTTGAATGCTTTGCTGCTTAGAAATTTTTCCACCAGATACCCAAAATCATCAAGTTCAAAGTTCCACAAATCTCTTGGGCAGGGGCAAAATGCCACCGATCTCTTTGCTAAAACATAACAAAATTCACCTTTGCTTCAGTTCCCAAAAAGTTTCTTATCTTCATCTGTGACCACCTCAACCTGGACATATTATCCATATTACTATCAGCATTTTGGGCAAAGCCATTCAGCAAGTCTCTAGGAAGTTATAAACTTTCCTACATTTTCCTGTCTTCTTCTGAGCTCTGCAAACTGTTCCAACCTCTGCCTGTTACCCAGTTTCAAAGCCGCTTCCACATTTTTGGGTATCTTTTCAGCAACATTCCACTCTACAGGTACCAATTTACTGTATTAATCTATTTTCACATTGCTGATAAAGACATACCCAAGACTGGGAAGAAAAAGAGGTTTAATTGGACGTAGAGTTCCACATGGCTGGGGAGGCCTCAGAATCATGGTGGGAATTGAAAGGCACTTCTTACATGGTGGTGGCAAGAAAAAAATGAGGAAGAAGCAAAAGCAGAAACCCCTGATGAACCCATCAGATCTCATGAGACATATTCACTATCATGAGAATAGCATGGGAAAGACTGACCTCCATGACTCAGTTACCTCCCCCTGGGTCCCTCCCACAACACGTGGGAATTCTGGGAGATATAACTCAAGTTGAGTTTTTGTTGGGGACACAGGCAAATCATGTCACTATATGTTTTTCCTTTTCCATACTTATGCCATTCTTACAGCCATTGTCAGGGGAGAGCAGGTGATGTACAAGAATCGACAGATTTGTTAAGGCAAATCAGAGTGAAAATGAATTACTATTTTTTATTATGGGAATTTTTCAAATATATACAAAAGTAGAAGCATATGATGAACTTTCATTTATTCATTATCCACTTTAAACAGTGATCAACTCATGACTACTACTGTTTCATCTATACCTCTCTTTAGTTTTTTTCCATCCGTATTTTGAAGCAAATTTTAGATATCATAGTATTTCCTCTGTAAATGTTTCATTATATATCTATCTAAATGGTAAAGATTTTTTGAACTACATTACTTTTACAGATAAAATCTATTTAATATCATCCAATATTAAGTCAGTGTTCAAATTGTCTCATAAATATTGTAGATAAATTATCATCTTGATGCCATCTAGATATATCATATTAACTCCTGAGTCCTTTTGGCTGTTTCTAGTAGTTTTGAAAGCTTCTTTGCTATGCAGAGTAATATGCTGTTCTAGGCTCATCTCATATATGTGTAACTTCAGATTCATACATAAATAAACCCTTTGTCCAAGAAGCCTTTTTTTTTTAATGATAGTGGTTTCTAGAGATCACAATCTGTGTCCTAGAGGAGCTCATTGCCATTGAATGATCATGATCTCTTAGATTTTTTTCATGCATAGAGTTAAGTATTATGGGACTATTTTTTGTTTTAAAAGATATATTACATCATGAATTCATATTTATATGTACAAATCAAATTCAGAGATACAGAATTTATCCTTAAACTCAATTATCTATGTAGGCCTCCTGTCATGCTGAGAAACTTGGTTCTCGATGGCTCCAAAAGTGATAGAATATCACTAATTTTCTATCCTTTATATACATTACACACAACAAACAGTCTGAGAATAACAACACCAGATTACCACTCTTAATATGATCATTAACATTTCAGAATTATTTTGCATGTATTTTTGTTCTTAGACTGTATCTTACTACCTGAGATTATATCTCAGTAGTCAAATTAATGTGTTTAAAAATCACTTGGAATAGATTCTCTGTTTGTGGCCATGCCACTCTGAATATATATATACTTTCATTTGTTTTATTTTATTTTATATTTTTAGGAATGGCTTTCAAAAATTAATTTTGTTTTATAATAATGTAAAATGTTTACATAGCTCTGTAATTAAATCTACAAAACAAGCACTAAATATGTAAACACTTGCAGCATAGGCAGCCTACCTTGCAGCTCTTATTCAGTTAGTCCTATTTTCACTCTTTTGACCCATAAGGGGAGCAGTTAACAGATACTGGGGAATGTGAGAGCAGCAGCTTGATTAGTCATGCTCTCTGAAGAGTGCTGGCAATTATGATAAATAGTAACTGCAGTGAGTAGTGGCAGGAAGAGCACATTTAGAACTGTTCTGTGAGCGCATGAGCATTTATCTTCTTCCTTTTTGAAGAACACAGAAGAGCTTCCATTTCTGTGTAGGATATAGTTTTGTGGTAAGCCAGTACTTCCACAGCTACAACTATGAAAACCTTCATACCTTATAAAAATTACAATTTTTAGGGCATCGGAGATTTGTGGAAGCAATAAGGACTAAAGAAACTAAAATTCGGCTGGGCGCGGTGGCTCAAGCCCGTAATCCCAGCACTTTGGGAGGCCGAGGCGGGTGGATCACGAGGTCAGGAGATCGAGACCATCCTGGTCAACATGGTGAAACCCCGTCTCTACTAAAAATACAAAAATTAGCTGGGCATGGTGGCACGTGCCTGTAATCCCAGCTACTAAGGAGGCTGAGGCAGGAGAATTGCCTGAACCCAGGAGGCAGAGGTTGCAGTGAGCCGAGATCGTGCCATTGCACTCCAGCCTGGGTAACGAGAGCGAAACTCCGTCTCAAAAAAAAAAAAAAAAAAAAAAAAAGAAACTAAAATTCTAGAGAGGGGAAAACCATTCCAGGCAGAGCAGAAGACTCAAGGACCCAGCAGTTCTTAATAAAAAGGCTAGGTAGGCCATCCCCTATAAAGGGGTTTACATGATCAGCCACTCAGCATGTGTGCCTGACAGAGGAAAAGGGAAACCTCTTCTGGTGAAATATAATCTGGAAACCACAGACACAATGTCTGTCATAAGATAAATTATGAGGCCTGTAAAGAGACAAGACCATATGACTGATAATCAACTGTGTAAAGAAAACACACTAGACACGGTGACACATACTCCTAGTCCTAGATATTCAGGAGACTAAAGCAGGAGGATTTCTTGAGCCCAGGAGTTTGAGCTGTAGTGCACTATGATCGTGTCTGTGAATTAGTCACTGCACTACAGCCTGGGCTACATAGCAAGACCACATCTCTTTTTAAAAAAAAGTGTAAAATAATTATGATTAATATTTTCAAGAAAATATAGAAAAAATAGATAAATACATGAAAAGATGGAAAGCTTTACTAGAAAATTAAAATCTATACAGAGATTTAAGTGGGCTTTCTAAATTGAAAATACAATATATGAAGTGAAGAGCTAGTTTGGTAGATTTAACATTAGATTCAATGTAACCAAATACAGGATTTGTGGGCTTTGAGACATATCAATAGAAAATATCCAAATTGAAGCCCAGAGATAAGAGAATGGAAAAGATACAAAGGAATGTAATTTTAAAAAGGCCTAATATGTGCATAATTAAAGTCTCAGAAGCAGAGTGGAGAAAGAATGGGACAAAATTAGCATTCAAAGGGACAATGGGTGAGTCCATTTCAAAGTAATAAAAGACACCAACCAACAGATTTAGAATTTTGGTAAACTCCAAACAGAGATAAATACAGGGAAAACCACACCTGGACATATTGTAGCAAAACTGCTGAAAATGTTAAATACATCATTTATGCGTTGCCTTCAAAAGAGCAACAGTGAAACTGACAGCTAACTTTTCAGCAATAATGAGGAAAACAGAAGGCAATGGAATGTCATTCAAAATGCTGCCAAACTAGATTTCTGCCCAGTGGAAAATGTCCTTTCTGATGAAAGTGAAATACAGACATAGAGAAAGAAAATAACTGAATAACTGTCACTACTAGTAAATGTATCATCCTAACTTAAATACTAAGGCTGGGCATAGTGGTGCCTGCCTATAATCCCAGCACTTTGTGAGGTTAAGGTGGACAGATCACTTAGCCCAGGGGTTCGAGACCAGCCTGAGCAATGTGATGAAACCCTGTCTCTACAAAAAAAAATTTTTTTTAATTAGTGAGTATGGTGACATGCACCAGTGGTCCCTGCTACTTGGGAGGCTGAGATGGGAGGATCATTTGACCCTGGAAAGTTGAGGCTGCAAGTGAGCTGAGATCACGCCAATACACTCTAGCCTGAGTAACAGAGTGAGACCTTGTCTCAAAATAAAAAATGAAATAAATGCTAAAGGGAGTTCCTTAGAGGAAAATGATCACAGATGAAAACATGGACATGCTGGGGGGGAGGGAATGAAGAAGAGTAGACAGGATAAATATATAGCTGTATATAAATTGACTTTATAAAACAATAATTGAAATGACTTGTGGAGTTTAAAATATATGTGGAAATAAAATGCAAAGCAAAAAAATACAAGCTTGTATCTCAAGAGTATAACATATCAAACAAATAATTTAACAAGAAAAAATAAAGAGAAAAACAGAAATCAGGATACACAGAATGTAAATATAGCACAGAGGAAAATCAACAAAGCTGAGATTTGGTTCTTAGAAAAGATGAATAAAATTAAGAACCCCCTATGAATAAAGACTGATAAGAAAAAAAAAAAGAAAAAAACAATATCAAGAATGAAAAAGAGAATATTACATTGTACATAAAAAATGTACTAAAGATGTTCAAAGACAAAAAAGATATTAACTATTTTATAATGATAAATTTGACATTGTTTGGGCTAAAATGAGGAAATTTATTGAGAAGCCAAGCTTACCAAAACTGACAGAAGAAAATAAAATCTGAGTAGTCTGATACTAGGTATGAAATTGAAGCAATTATTAGTAAAAATTTGTCCACAAAGAAAACTTGAGGCATGGATGACTTTACTGTTAATTTTTCTTAATTAAGAAGAAATAATATCAAACCTTACTTAAACTTTTCTAGAGAATAGAAAAAAGAGAATATTTTCTAATGTTTTGTTTTTTTAATGAGGCCAGTATGGCCTTAATTTCAAAACCTGACAAGCACATTAAAAAGAAAGAGAAATTATTTAGCACCGTATCTTATGAAGATAGATCCAAAAGTCTTTAATGAAATATTTACAAGCTGAATTTGGCCGTATTTTCAAAAAGCACAATATAGCACAATTAAGTATGATTTATTGCATGTATGCAAGAGTGGCTTATCGTTCCAAAATAGATCAACATAAACCACTATGTTAACAGAGAAAAGGGAGAAAACCATTTGATCCTCTTGATGGGTGTCAAAAAAATTTGACAAAATTCAGTGCTCATTTATGATTTAAAAAAAAACTCTAAGCAAACTAGAAATAGAAGGGAGCTTCTACTAGAAATAGAAGGGAGCTTCTATTTCTGGTTTGCTAAGAATATAATATAAAGAATATCTACAAAAACTATAGCAAAGGTCATACTCAAAAGTAAAATATTAAACACTTTCCTATTGAGTTAGAGAATGATACAAGAGTCCTCTCTGTTGTTATTTCTATTCAACATTGTGCTGGGAGTCTTAGTAATAGAATAATATTTAAAAAAGAAAAAAGGGGGCCGGGTGCAGGTGCTCATGCCTATAATCCCAGAACTTTGGGAGGCCAAGGTAGGAGGATCACTTGAGTCGAGGAGTTCAAGACCAGCCTGGACAACAGCGTGAAACTCCATGTTTTCGAAAAATAGAAAAATTAGCCAGGTGTGGCGGTGCATGCATGTAGACACAGCTACTCTGGAGGCTGAAATGGGAAGATCACTTGAGTCCAGGTGTTTGAAGTGACAGTGAGCTATGATTACACCACTTCACTCCAGCCTAGACAACAGAGTGAGACCTTGTCTCAAAAAAAAAAAAAAAAAAAGAGAAGAAGAAAAAGAAAAAAGGAATGGCATTGGGAAGAAATAAATTGTCACTATTTCTAAGCAACATGATTATTTATAGAGAAAATCCAAAAGACTCTGTAGACATGCTGTTAGAATTAATATGTTTAGAAATATCACTGAATGCAGTCAGTATAAAAAACAATTGTACAATAGCATCAAAAAGAATAAAATACTTAGGAATAAATTGAACAAAAAAGCATAAGGAATGAACACTGAAAACTACAAAACACCATTGAAATAAATTAAAGAAGTCCTAAAAATATTTCATGTTCTTGGGTTGAAAGGCAATATATATTTTTTTATACTTTAAGTACATGTGTAGATCGTGCAGGTTTGTTACATAGGTATACACATGCCATGGTGGTTTGCTGCATCCATCCCCCTGTCATCTACGTTAGGCATTTCTCCTAATGTTATCCCTCCCCAATCCCCCTACCCTCTACGATCCCTCCCCTAGCCCTTTACCTCCCAACATGCCCCGGTGTGTGATCTCCCCCTCCCTGTGTCCATGTGTTCTCATTGTTCAATACCCACTTATGTTTGAGAACATACAGTGTTTGGTTTTCTGTTCTTGTGTCAGTTTGCTGAGAATGGTGGCTTCCAGCTTCATCCATGTCCCAAAGACAATATTGTTAAGATCGCAGCATTTCTCATATTAATTCACAAATTCAACAAAGTCCATATCAAAATTCTAGCTGTATTTCTTGCAGAAATTCACAGGTTGATCCTAAAATTAATGTGGAAATACAAGGGAGCCAGAATAGCTAAGTCAACCTTCAAGAAAAAAAGACCAAAGACAGAGGACTCACAATTCTTAGTTTCAAAACTAGTTACAAAGCTGCAGTAATCAAGACAAGGTGGTGCTGGCATAATACTAGACATAGAGATCAATAGACTATAACTGAGAGTGTAGAAATAAACCTATACATCTCTGCCAATTGATTTTTGACAAGGACGCCAAAACAATTTGATGGTAAAAGAATTTGAAAATAATTTTTTAAGAAATAGGGCTGGGCAACTGCATAGACACATGCAAAAGGATGAATTTAGATTCCTATCTCATACCATCTACAAAAATTAACTCAAAATGAATCAAAGACCTAAAGATAAGAGTTAAAACGATAAAACTTGCTGGGTGTGTTGGCTCATGCCTGTAATCTGAGCACTTTGGGAGGTAAAGGTGGGTGGATGCTTGAGGTCAGGAGTTCAAGACGAGCCTGGCCAACATGGTGAAACCCCATCTCAATTAAAAATACAAAAAAAAAAAAAAAATTAGCTGGATGTGGTGGCAGGAGCCTGTAATTCTAGCTACTTAGGAGGCTGAGGCAGGAGAATTGCCTGAACCTGGGAAGGGGAGGTTGCAGTGAGCTGAGATTGCACCATTGCACTCCAACCTGGGCAACAAGAGCAAAACTCCGTCTCAAAAAAAATAAATAAATAAATAAAAACAACACTATAAAACTCTTAAAACATAGGTGCATGTCTTCATTACCTTGTACAAGGCAATAGTTTGTTAGGTATGACATGTAAAACTCATGCAAAGTTCCAATATATGGGATGGCTGATAGTAGATTTGTAATTACTGTAGTGTCTCCAAATGATAAGTTGGCCAAAGAAAAAATAGATGGATTGGACTTAATCAAGATTTAAAACTTTTGTGCTTTAGAGGACACTATTAAGAAAGTGAAAAGACAACCCACAAAATGGGAGAAAATACTTGCAAATCATATATATCTGATAACAAACTAGTATTCAGTATATATAAATAAATCTTAACTTCAACAGTAAAAAGACAAATACCCCAATTAAAACTAGTCAAGGGGCCAGGCGCAGTGGCTCACGCCTATAATCCCAATGCTTTGGGAGGCCAAGGCAGGTGGATCACTTGAGATCAGTAGTCTGAGACCAGCCTGGCCAATATGGTGAAATCCTATCTCTACTAAAAATACAAAAATTAGCCAGGCACAGTGGTGCCTGTAATCCCAGCTACTCAGGAGGCTGAGGTGGAAGAATCACTTGAACCCAGGAGGCAGAGGTTGCAGTGAGCCAAGATCATGCCACTGCACTCCAACCTGGGTAACAGAGTGAGGCTTCATCTCAAAAATAAAATTAAAATAAAACTAGTTAATGGATCTGAATAGACATTTTCCAAGGAAGTGATACAAATGGTCAACACACATATGAAAAGATGCTCTACATTGTTAGTCAATGCAGAAATGCAAATCAAAACCACAGTAAGATACCACTTGCCACTCAGTAGGATGGCTTTAGTCAAAATGATGGATAGTAACAAGTGTTGATAAGGATATGAAGAAGCTGGAACCTTCATACACTGCTAATAGGAATGTAAAATTATGCACTGCTTTGAAAAACAGTTGGTAGTTCCTCAAGAAATTTAACATAGAATTAACATATACTCTATCAATTGTACTCTTAGGTGTATATCCAGAAGAATGGAAAACATATACGGAAACTTAGACTTGAATGTTATAGCTGCATTATTTATAATAGCCAAAACTGGAAACAACCAAAATATTTATCAATTGATGAATAGATAAGCAAAATGTGGTATATCCAAACAATGGAATAGTATTCAGCCAGAGAAAAAAAACCAAAACTACGATACATGGTACAGCAGGAATGAACCTTAAAAACATGCTGTATAGAAACTAGTCACAAAAGACCAGATATTGTATGGTTCAATTTCTATGAAATGTCTAGAACAGGTAAATCTATGGAGACAGAAAGTAGATCAGTGGTTGCCAGGGGCTGAGGGTGGGAAGAAATGAGGGATGACTACTAATAGATATATGGTGGGATTTTTATGTGTATGGTGATGACAGTGTTCTGGAATTATGTGATGACTGTTGCACAACTTTGAGAATATACTAAAATCCTACTGAATTGTATAGTTTAAAAGTGTAAATGGTATTGTATGAATTATAATTTAATTAAGAAATTTAAAAGTCAATTGTATTCCTATATACCAGTAAAAACAAGAAATTATAATTTTTAAAACAGCATTTACAATAGCATAAAATATCAACCTAGTAATAGAATAACAAAAGATACTCAAGACCACTACATGAAAACTAAAAATTATTGTTTAAAGGAAATTAGTGAAAACATACATTAAGATACCATTTCAAGGACTAAAAAGTTTATTATTGTAAAGATGTCAGTTCTCCTCAAATTAATCTTTATATTCGATACCATCGGAATTCCAGCAGGGTTTTGCCATTGTTGTCATTTTTTTCTGAAATGACCAGCTAATTATAAAATTCATATGAAAATTCAAAGAACAGGGTAGTCAGGGTGAATTTGAAGGAAAACATATTTGGGCAACCTACATTACTAGTTATCAAGAACTGTTGTTAAACAGTAGATAATTAGATGTTTATGTGTAGAGAATGTGATGTAGGCATAAGGATAGACAGATTAACCAATGGAATGGACTAGAGTTCAGAAATACACCTACAAATAATACAGTCATTGTTTCTGACAAAGGTGACAGTGCCATGCAGTGGAGAAAAGACAGTCTTTCAATAAATAGTGCTAGGTCAATTGGATGTCCATATTGAAAAAAATCGTATGTCAACCCTGACCTACAAACTTATTTCCAAATAGACGGCTGATTTAAATGTGAAAGAGAAATAATAAAACTTTTAAAGTAAAAAAAAATAGGTATTCAAGACCTTGGGATAGGCTGGCTTTTTTTAAAACAGGGCATAAAAAGTTCTGATAAAAACATGATGAATTTGATTACTTTAAAATTAGGAACTTCTGTTCATCAGAAAGATACCATTAAGAGAGTGAAAGATGCAACTCACAGAATGTGAGGAAAAAATTGAAATACGTATACCTGCCTGTTATGGGCTGAATTGTGTGTACCCCAAAATTAATATATTGAATTCCTCAGAATGCGACTACATTTGAAGATAAGGTCTGTAAAAAAAACTGAATTAAAATGTGGTCATTAGGGTGAACCCTAATCCAATATGACTGGTGTTCTTATAAGAAGAGGAAATTAGGATGCAGACACACACAGAGGAAAGATCATGTGAAAACACGGTGAGAGATAGCCATTCACAAGCCAAGAAGAGGCACCTCAGAAGATGCCAACCCTACCAACACCTTGATCTTGGACTTGTAGCCTCCAAAATTCTGAGACAATAAATTTCAGTTGTTTGAGCCACTCAATCTGTGGCATTTTGTTATGGCAGCCTTGGCAAATTAATACCCTGGAAAGAACTATAATATATAAAGAACTCCTATGTGTATAAGTAAAAGATAACATTTAAAAAATGGGTACCCAATTGAACAGACGCTACAAAATAGAGGATATCAAAAAAGTCAAGAGCATATGAAAGGGTATTTAAGTTTATTAAACAATGCAAGAATGAAAATCTACAAGATACCGCTGTAACCATCAAAAGGACTTAAGTGGAAAACAAAATACCAAGTATTGATAAGGATATGTAACAACTCTTACCTTTAATCATTAATGTGAGTATATATTGATACAATTACTTCAGAAATTAGCAGTATTTATTAAAGCTTAACATATGCATTCTACAATAGAGCATTTCCCCTTGCATATTATATGATAGAGTATTTCTTCTTCTAGGTATATACCAGATAGAAGTGTGCACATATGTTCACCAAAAGATGTATTTTGGAATATTCATAGTGGTACTATCATTTAGGCCCTAAAATGGAAACTGGCCAAAAGCTCCTCCACAGTTTGATGGACAAATAAATTGTGGTATGTTGACCCAATAGAATTCTACAAGGGTCAGCAAACTTTCTTAAAAGACCAGATAGTAGGCCGGGCGCGGTGGCTCATGCCTGTAATCCCAGCACTTTGGGAGGCCGAGGTGGGTGGATCACGAGGTCAATAGATCGAGACCATCCTGGTCAACATGCTGAAACCCCGTCTCTACTAAAAATACAAAAAATTAGCTGGGCATGGAGGCGTGTGCCTGTAATCCCAGCTACTCAGGAGGCTGAGGCAGGAGAATTGCCTGAACCCAGGAGGCGGAGGTTGCGGTGAGCCGAGATCGCGCCATTGCACTCCAGCCTGGGT
>NW_016107481.1:1275382-1309344 GCF_001604975.1 Cebus imitator | reverse complement strand
AAAAAAAAAAAAAGACCAGATAGATAGTAAATATTTTTGGTTTGTAGACTACAGATCTTCTTCATAGCCATGCAATTCTATCTTTGTAGGTCTTTGCAACCCAAAAGCAGCAGTAGATAATATGTAAATGAATAGGCGTGGCTATATTCCAGTAAAAGTTTATTTACAAAAATAAATGGCTGGCCCATGGACTATAGGTTCCAACTCATGCTACAGAGCAAGGAGATTGAATTACCTGTGACTGCATACAACAATATAAATGAATATCACAAAAATAATGTTAAGCAAAAGAAGCCAGGCACAAAAAGGTAATACTGTATGATTCCTTTTATATAAATAACAAAAATAAGCACTTACAAAAATAAGCACTACTAACTCTCATGGTTTGAATTGTGTTTCACAAAAACATACATTGATATTCTAATCCCTGGTACCTGTGAATGTGGTCTTATTTGGAATAGAATTTGCAGATGTAATCAAGTTAAGGTGGACCCTAATCCAATATGACTGGTGTCCTTCAGGCAAAGAGACACAGACACAGAGAAAACTCCTTATGAAAAGTCCATATGAATACTGATGAAGAGGAAAGACAATGATACAAAGACAGATTATATAATAATATATAATATTATATAACAATATATAATATCTCATGCATATAATCAAAGCATGAGATTATAATTATGCTCCCACAAGCCAAGAAATGTCTGGAGCCATCAGAAACTGGAAGAATCAAGGAAGGATCCTACCTAGAGGATTCAGAGGGAGTATGGCTCTGCCAACAACTTTATTTCAGACATTTAGTCTTCAGAACTGTAAGAGAATACATTTCTGTTGTTTTAAGCCACTCAGTGTGTGGTATTTTGTTATAGCAGCCCTACCAAACTAATATACTAATCTGTGCTGTTAAAAGTCAAGATAAAGGTTACTTTTGACAAAGTTGAAATAGGACACAAAGATGGTATCTAGGGGTGCTGATATTTCTCTGTTGCAGGTAGTACTGAATGCTGTATATATTATTTCCTTATTAAGTTGAGAACTTTCACCTTTTCACTTAAAGGAGACACTTTACAGCTTCTCTTTGGCATATCCAAATTGCCACCATCACTACTCTTGTGCTTTGGGGCCATTATTAAGTAAAATAAGGGTTACTTGAACACAGGTACTGTGATACCATGACCGTTGATTTGATAATTGAGCCAGCTACCAAGTGACTAAGGAATGAGTAGCATATACAGCCTGAATATGCTGGACAAAGGAATGAGTCACATCCAGGGTAGAATGAAGTGGAACAGCATGAGATTCCATCATGCTACTCAGAATGGTGTGCAATTTGAAACTTATGAATTATTTATTTCTGAAAATTTTCATGTATTATTTTTGGACCAGACTTGACCTTGGGTAACTGAAACTGTGGAAAGCAAAATCACAGATGAAGGGGGCTACTGTATGTAGTCATCCCAAATCTTAGGAACTTATGCATATCCCAATTGTACAATTCAATTTTTATATGCAAATGTATATATCCCCAAGTAAAGATACACAATTATATCTTTAAACATAACATACACACACTATTTCTCAGTAACTGACACAATGAAGGTGCAATAGATTATTCTCCTAAGGTTGTGACACTAAATTTGGGCCTTTTTAAAACAATTCAAATTTCAGTTGTTCTAATCCTTTGTTAGATGGTCTTATTAAATGATACAAACTGATATTTAGTTCCCAGAATATAATTGCAAAATGGCTATTTCCAAATGTGCTTTCAAGTTAAACAAATGTGTCAATATTGTATATCATCAAATTACAGGAGTATATATAAAAACAAAAATATGCACCTTAGGGAACATAAAATAATTGAAAATTCTTTTCATGCTTTCTACATCTTGTATTAGTCTGTCTTCATGTTGCTGATAAAGACATATCTGAGACTGAGTAATTTATAAAGAAAATGAGGTTTGATGGACTCACAGTTCAACATGGTTGGGGAGGCCTCACAATCATGACAGAAGGCTAAAGGCACATCTTACATGGTGACAGACAAGAGAGAATGAGAGCCAGGCAAAAGGGGAAACCCCTTGTAAAATGGTTAGATCTTGTTAGACTTATTCACTGCCGAATGGTATGGGGGAAACTGTCCCCATGATTCAGTTATCTCCTATGATGTCCCTCCCACAACACCTGGGGATTATGGGAGCTGCAAAATCAAGAGATTTGTGTGAGGACACAGCCAAACCATATCAAACTTTTTGAAAGCATTCTTTTTTTTTTTTTTTTGGAGACGGAGTTTTGCTCTGTCTCCAGGGTGGAGTGCAGTGGCACAATCTCGGCTCACTGCAACCTCTGCCTCCTGGGTTCAAGTGATTCTCCTGTCTCAGCCTCCTGAGTAGCTGTGACTACAAGCACCTGCCATCATTCCTGGCTAATTTTTTGTATTTTAGTAGAGACAGGGTTTCACCATGTTGGCTAGGATTGTCTTGATCTTCTGACCTTGTGATCCACCCTCCTCAGCCTTCCAAAGTGCTGGGATTACAGGCGTGAGCCACTGCACCCATCCAAAAACATTCTTTTAGCTGCAGTTTCTCACATATAATTCCAGGAGATAAAATTCTTGTAAAATTTGAGGAAGAACATTTTTGTTATTTTTAAGATATGGCAATGTGAAACATATTTTTAAGTTGTAAAAACAAAAATTTAAAAAATTTTAGGCCCACTCTTAGTATATGAAGATTAGACATTCAACCTTCTTTTCTTTTAAATACATCCTAAATAAGAATTATAGGCTTTGCTTAATTTGAAGAAAATCAATTTGACATTAATAAATTTATTTTCATTTGCAGTGTCATTCTGAGTATGAAAATTTAAGGTACTTGGGGCCGAGTGCAGTGGCTGATGCTTGTTATCCCAGCTCTTTGGGAGGCCGAGGCAGGTGGATCACCAGTGGTCAGGAGTTCAAGACTAGCCTGGCCAATGTGGTGAAACCCCATCTCTACTAAAAATAGAAAAATTAGCCGGGCATGGTGGCAGACACCTGTAATACCAGCTATTCGGGAGACTGAGGCAGGAGAATCGCTTGAACACGGGAGGCGGATGTTGCAGTGAGTGCAGATTGTGCTACTGCACTCCAGCTTGTGTAAAGAGGGGAAAACTCTGTCTCAATAAAAAAAAAAAAAAAAAAAAAAAAGTGTACCTGAATGAATACAAGGATAAAGCCAATCCTTAAGCACATTGTGTGTACATTTAAATATTAGTCAAAAAGCAGTCTACTTTTCTTTATATTCTTTGGTGTATATGTGCATTAAGTTGCAAAATCAAGGACTCCAGTGTATTCCGTTTCTTCATAAAGTAAGTAACAAAATGATAGTAAAGTACTTGGCAGAAAAATGAAAAGGAGATTCTCTCATCATTTAAAAAAAAGTAAAACCATGAATTGCATATGCTATGATTCATGTAAATGGAGAACTGCAAAAGTCAAAGTAGTATTAAAAAAATACTCCAGTAGCTTCTGCAGAGACCAAATTATTTGAATTTATAATTAGAAAGGTACACTAAGCATGTGAGAGATTTTTGCTATTTTCTATTTATTGCCTGGAATTTTTTTTTAAACGAAGTGATCTTTGCCCTCCCCCCCACCAAGCTGTTAATAACACTGTTAAAGTAATTTTAAGTATTTTCTTTCAATACATTTATATTTGATATTATTAATAAATTTACTGTAAATACTTGGAACTGGGGACTTCATAAGTTAATATAATATGTGGCAAAACTATGAAAATATTTGCATCTCAGATTAGACAGTGATGGAATGTGGAATATGCTATCTTAGAGGATACCTAAGAGTACAGCTAGGCCGAGTGTGGTGACTTACACCTGTTGTCTTAGCACTTTGGAGGCCGACGCGGGTGGATTGCTTGAGCTTGCAGGTTCGAGACCAGCCTGGGCAACATGGCTGGTCTCTACAAAAAATACAAAAAATGGCCAGGCGCAGTGGCTCACGCCTGTAATCCCAGCACTTTGGGAGGCCAAGGCGGGCAGATCATGAGATCAAGATATCAAGACCATCCTGGCCAACATGGTGAAACCCCATCTCTACTAAAAGTACAAAAATTAGCTGGGCATGGTGGCCCTCGCCTGTAGTCCCAGCTACTGGGGAGGCTGAGGCAGGAGAATTGCTTGAACCCAGGAGGTGGAGTTTGCAGTGAGCCAAGATCGTGCCAGTGCTCTCCAGCCTGACGCCTGGCTACAAGGCAAGACTATCTCAAAACAAAACAAAAAAACAAAACAAAACAAAAACTCTGTCTCTACAAAAAAATAGAAAAATTAGCTGGGTGTGGTGACCCTCACCTGTAGTCCCAGCTACTCAGGAGGCTAAGATGGGAGGATAGCTTGAGCCTGGGAGGCCGAAGTTTCAGTGAGCCAAGATGGCGCCACTCTACTCCTGCCTGGGTGATAGAGCCAGACCGTTTCTCAAAAGAAAAGAATACAGCTTAGATTAATTTTTTTCCAAGAACCTTATCTTTCTAATTATCAATATTTATAAGCTTATATTTGCTAATAAGACAAACTCAGACAATTCTCAGGAGGTAGGGAGGGTGGCAGGGTAGAGGGAGCACTTATTTTCCAAGTACCATTCATAACAAAAATACAGCAAAAAGATTTTTTCAGGTAGTATATATATGCTAGTATTCTCAAACAAACAAGCAAAACTTTCATACAGTCCTCATTCCTGACAAGATTTGCCAACTTTACCTTGAAATTTTTGGGAGCCCTCAGAGTATCTCCAATTAGATTCCCAGATCCTAGTTATTGTAACTGGGAGCAAGTGTGTATAGTCATTGTGCACCACCTTGTGGCAGTGTTTAGATATGCATCTTTTTAGAAGTTCTTGCATTTAAGAGACAAAGGCCACTCTTTATTCCTCATTGCAAAACAGCAACTTGCAAAGCTTTTCCTCCTAGACTTCCCACCTCAAAATAATAGGTCCCTTCTCTAAATAGTTTAAACGAATCTTTTGGGAGAGCTAAAGCAACTGGTACAACTAGAGAGAGAATTGTTGAGAGATCAGGCTCTGGAATTAGACTACCTTGAATTTGAATCTCAAATTTGCTACTTATTAACAGCATAATCTTGAGCACCTTACTTAACCTCTCCCAGAATTAATTTTCTCATATGTGAAATTAAGATATAATAGGAACGTTATAGGCAGACAACCAAGAGTGACTAGACATTGAGGAAAATGTATAATGTGTGAAAGTCTAAAATAAGTAAATAGAAAATGGATGAACGAGCAATAGGATAATTCAGGAATGTCATAAAACTTAATATAAAACTTTAGTAACCTCAAAGAAATTAAATATTAAATTGCAACCGTAGAACTCAATAGGATGTCATTTTATTAAAAAAGGAACCAGAGCAAGCACAGAGAAGTAAAAATTATGTTTCGAAAGAAAACTGGAGGGCTCAAAGATGAAATCAGTACCTTCTCAATGAAAGCAAAGAGTCAAGGAGACAGGAAATATAAGAGAAAAAGGAAGCAATTTAAGAGCCTAATACCTAACTTACAAGTGTTCAGGAAAGAAAGAACAAACAAATCAGAAAAAATAACTTGAGAAAACTTTTTAGAATTGAAATGAGACAGAAATCTTTGCAGTAAAAAGGCTTAATGCTAGTTAGGATGAATGAAAGGTCTATAAATAAAGCGTAATTGCAATATTTCAGAACATTATGGATAAAGAGAAAATTGTAAATGCTTACAAGGAACAAAAATTAAAAATTGGAATAGTCTTTTTTGTGAGCAACATTGGATGCTAAAAGTCAATTGACTTAAAATTCCAGGGGAAAGCCAGGCGCAGTGGTTTGTGCCTGTAATCCCAGCTACTAGAGAGGCTGAGGCAGCAGGATTGCTTGAGCTCAAGAATTCAAGGCTGTGGTAAGCTATGATCTCACACCTGTACTCCAGCCTGGGTGACAGAGTGAGACCCTGTCTCCAAAACTGTAATAATAAAAATTAAAATTCCAAGGGAAAAATGATTTTCAATCTTACGTTCTATGCCCAGCCAAGCTACTAAGTATGAAAGTAACAGAAAGATAACTTAATACATTCAAAGAAAGATTCAGAAAATTTTACTCTCACACATCCTTTCTTAGGCAGTTGCTTGAAATTGAGCAGCAGTAAAACAAGATGTTAACCAAGAAAGAAAAAGCCCAAGAATCCATTTTTAGTAGATTCAGCCCAGGAACTTAAGGAAAGGAAGTTCAAAGATGACAGTTACAGGACAGGTCTAGATTGCATTAGGAGGCAGATAGAGGATTCAAGGAAAGCAGCATCTATGAGGGGAGAATAAATGGGTGAGGTATTCTATGTATTTGCTTTTACCCGTGAACTATTGAGTGAACTTAAACTTAAGGTGGATATTGCTATACTAAAAGGAAGGCTGCAAAACTTCAGGGGAGGCAATGTGCTGCTCAAGGAAGAAAACCACTCCACTTGATTCTGCATGAAAAATATTTTTACCTTCTATCTCTCAAATCAGTCTATTCTCTGTAACTCTAGTACCACCACCACTCTAGAATTACAATCATTTCTTGTTTAGATTTCTCAGCATCCTTTTAACTGGTTTCTTGCATCCTTTCTGTCTTACCTCAAGTCTGTACTCCAGATTATACTTCATATAGTGATGTTTTTCAAAATGCAAATCTGTTTATGCCTCCTGTTTGGTTAAAACACTTCAGTGGCTTCCCATAGCTCTTAGAATCTAAATCATTAGCATCCCCTAAAAGGTTCTATGTTGTCACATGGTTAGCCAGTCCCTAAGCAGCAATGTGGTGGTAGCTGCTATGTAGCCTTGCCTCACTTCTGTAGATTTGGCTGGTAAGGACACCCTAATGGATTTAGACAGTTTATTATTTACACAGATGGCAAAGCAAGATCAGCATGGTATTAGCTGCTTACATCCTCAGTTCCACAGGATGATACCAAACTAGAGGGGTCAGATGACTTGATGACATGAATGGTGGATTGGTTTGATTTCGAGAAGTGAACTCTAAGCTGCAGCTAAGCAGTTTTATCTGAAAGGGGAAAAGTGGAAAGTTCCGTGCCTTATTGGAACAGGTAGGCAGATGAGAAACTTCCTCATGGCAAGTCTTCTGCAAGATAGGGGGTCTTCTGCAAGGTATAGAGAAAATGTGAAATAGCCTTTGATAGCTCCTCATAAGACTGCCTATCTTGCCAGTTTGAGGATGTCCACAGGACATTCTGCCAACAGTTGAATCTTACCTACATGGTCTATGTGGAGACATGCAATTGCCGTGGTGCCATGGTGGAACTGTTCCCCTACAAACATAGGCTACCTTTGCTACCACTATAGTTTCATCTTATGTACTTTCTCTTATTTGCTAGCATCAGTCATACCGACCTTTCAGTTTCTCCAATGCGCCATGCTTTTCCTTGTCATAGAGCTTTAGCATATGCTATTCCCTCTGCCTGAACCCCACTTTCTCCTTTTTCTTGTTAACTTCCCCTCTTTCTACACTACTTAGCCCAACATTCCTGACCAGAACAGTTCCCGTTATCACATAGCATGGTGTACCTCTCCTTCACAGCATCCAGAACAACTTTAGTTTTAAAATTATTTATATAATCTTGAATTGATGTAATAATATACATTAACATATTTGTTTATCACTTAATTTTCAAATGTTTTTACTTAATTGCATTCTATCTTTTCATCTCTGTGAGATATATAGATATTATTTTTAATATTTTTTCCCAAATAAGAGTCTAGTTAGAGCTCATTTTTTTACTTTATTTTAGTGTTCCTCTGTTTCACCACTATGTTTTTCCTGTAAATACATTAAATATAAGGGAGCATACAATAAGCAAGAGGCACAAAGAACATGCCACAGGGGCCCAAAGGAGAAGGAAATCAGATCAGGTGATGACCATAGACCTCCAACCCAGAGGTGCCATTTGAGTTAGACTTGAAGGTTGGTAGGCATCTGGTGGGCAAGGAAGTGAAGGTCTTCTAAGACAAGAGATAGTATCAAAACTACAGTTATAGAAAGGCTTGGGACTATTTGAAGAATGGCAATTGAATGTGTTTACATGGATGTAGGGTTAATATGGGTGCCAGGAAAGGAAGCTGGAATTGGAGAGTGCAGGACCTTGAAGATGGAATTGATTTTTGTTGGCAGTAGGAAATAACTCGCGTTTCTAAGTGGGCAAAACAATGTGTAGAATAAATTGTAGCATGGAGGACTGGATTCAAAGAAACCAGTTCTGGTTTAAGTGAGAGGTAACAGGATCATGACTTGGGACAAAACACCTGAAGCAATGAGTCATGACACACCTCACAAAGTTTAATGTCAAAGCCTTTCAGTCAGTGACAAATAGGAATACACTTGTATTTGAGGAATGTTAGGTTTATTTAATGTACTGCAGCAAAGGAGAGCACCATGGCAACAGAACCGTGGGTCATCTCAGGGAGCAGGGAGAATTTTCTTCTTACAGGATTTCAGAATCTTATTATAGGATTTCAGTGTGTGCTGGGTGACTCTTAGGAAAGGTTTAGGGAAAGCAGAGGTCAGTTCTAGATTTGATGCTCTCAAGAAGTAAGATATTGGGTATTTTGGTACCTTTTATTTTGGAAATGAGAGGATTTAATAAATAGTAGTCATCTGTGCTAGCCAGAAGAGGGGGATGTTTCATTATTTTTTTTGGTTCTTGAGGATTGTTTTCTCTAGTTTCAGAAATAATTACATGATAGTCTTATCTCTGTCTTTTACTGTGGTTACAGAGTGGTCTTATCTGGGTATTTATATTCTGAAAATTGTTTGTTCACTTGAGAATGCTGTGGTTTAGCTGTCAGCTTTCAGCCGCCAGGTGTTTTCTTTTTACTTTATCAGCACCCAATACATTAATCTGCACAGCCCTAAGGACCAGCCGTTGCCTCATCCATTCACCCCAGGCTGCTATATATATATAGTCATTGTCTAGACGTGCCATGACTTGGAAAAGCTCGATTGAACAATGGGACCAAAAATGAGGAGTAAAGGAACAAGAAATGTTGTAAAGGTTTTCAAGCTCTCCACTACCTCCAGCATTTCTGGTTCACTTAAAATCTGTGCTCAAGCAAAAATAAGCTGATTTCAGCTACTACAATCTGTGATTTGCTGCCTTTGGGTATTATGCCCTCTACCCGGAATATCTTCTCTTGGTTTCATTCTCATGTTCATATTTCTGTCTGTCCTTCAAGGACCAGTTCAAACATCTCTCTCCTTCCCCATGCTACTGTCGAAAGCTAAGATCAAGAAAAAGCTGATGTAAAATATAATAAATGAGGAATAAATTATATGTTTGGAGATATTAATTCTAACTTAGAGGAGTCAAGATGGAAGCAGTCTCTCATTTCTGTGAATTCATATAGCAAATTCCCTAGATCCCTAAAGCATTTAATTATATTTATTAAATAGGTATTATATGCTGTTTACTATGTTTACTAACTTCTGTCAGCAGTATCATCAAAATGTCATGATGTTTGCTGCTGCTTTTTTTTTTTTTTTTTTTTTTTTTTTTGCATGTGGCAGGGTGCTAGATCCACAGAAGAGTCAAGGTCAACGTTGGTTTCCTTGTTTATATGTGTGTGTGTGTGTGTGTGTGTGTGTGTGTGTAATTTTTTTTATTAAAGAGATGGGATTTCACCATGTTGGCCAGGATGGTCTTGATCTCCTGACCTTGTGATCCACCCGCCTTGGCCTCCCAAAGTGCTGGGATTGCAGGTGTGAGCCACCGCACCCAGCCGATGTTTGCTTCTTTCCAGGATTTTCAAGCTTAAGTACAAAGCAGCAAGAGAGGTTTTAAACTTCACCCTCATTGTTACCTCATTTACTATAAAAGTTACTGATATGTGGCCATATTTGGCCCTATTTTATACACACACACACACACACACACACACGTACACACACACATATAAAATATATACAAAGGAGGTTGAGAGTATTAAGTTTTATATATATATATATATATATATATATATATATATATGGTATAATATATATATATATCAGGGAGGTTGAGAGAAGCTTGCAGATGGCTAGATGTTTCATGTTGGGACTAATAGTGAGACAGGGAGTAACTTATTGAAAATATATTTTAAAAATTACCAGGCATGGTGGTAAGTGCCTGTAGTCCTAGCAACAGAGGAGGGTGAAACAGGAGGATCTTTTGATCCCAAAAGATTGAGACTGCAGTACTAATTATTGTGCCTGTGAATAGCCGTGACACTCCAGCTTAGACAACATAGCAAAAGCCCATCTCTTTATTTACAAAAAAAAAAAAGTTACATGGATTACAGAACATTTGAGGAAGTATAAAAAATCAATATTTTATATTATCTGAAATGAAGGAAACTGGATGAAAATTATATTAAATTAACAATAATAAATGTAGTGACAAAGAGTTTTGTTTTTGTTATATTAATTTAGGAATGACTGCCAGCAAAAAACCTGGGAACCGAGAATGCAATCATCCTTGTAAAAATAAACATACATGTGGACATGACTGCTGTGAGTTCCTTAAAACAAGTTTATTTCAAGTGTTCAAAATTAAAAGGTCTTTGGTGGATAGTAATGACATCCTAATTATCTGTTTATGATATTTATATTATGCAACTTATAACTCTCAAATAATTTTCTTTCTTTTGTGGGCAACATGAAAAAAGTAAATACTAGATTTGAAATTTTAAAGAAATGTGACTTTATATATATAAGATCTGAAGTTTAAAGAATCTGAAGTTTCTTTTCATAGGTAAAATTGGAGTTGCACGGAAGTCAGAAATTAAAGAGTCAACAATTTCTTCATATTTGTCTGATTTAAGAAACAGGAATGCTGTTTCATCTGTTCCTCCAGTTAAACGTCTGAAGGTTAGTTTTAATAACATTTTTCCCTTTGTTCTGTAATTAAATGTATATAAATATATTTGTTCTGTGTATCAATTAGGTAGATATCCACAGTGTACTTTAGAATTACTTGTGGGCTTGACTAAGAGTATTACCATTATTCATAATTCATCTTCCCTTCTTTCTTCCTTCCTTTTCTTCTTCTAAATCTTTCTTCTTTCCTTCCATCTTCATTGAGCACCAAGAGTATGCCAAAGTGCTAAGATGCAGTGATGAATAAGACAGTCTTATTCCCAATCATAGAATTTGTAGTTGAGTGAGAGATACAAAAGTAAACATGCTTTTTCAATATAGTGTGATGAGTGATTCTGTGACAGAAGTGTAACACACTTAAGTTTAGATAGAAAATGTACTCAATCCACATTTGATGGAAGGATTCCTAATAGATGTGATTGAGACCTGAAGGATAAGCCAAGGATGGAGGGGCAGGCATCAGAATGATAGTAGGAAGGGATAGCTAAATATTCCAGACATAGAGATTATACAAAGGGCCAGAGGTAATAAAGAAAGGGAGAGAGGGAAATCTTTAAGGAAACTCTTTCTCATTAATACAGTATGTCTAGAATTCAATTACAAGTAAAGGAGTAGAGAGAGATGAGGTAAATAGGAGCTAGATCATGCAGACCTTTTTGCTATTTTAAGGAATTAGACTTTATCGTGAAAGTACTGGGAAGCCAATGAAAAGTTTTAACCAGTGACATGATAAAAATTGTATTTTATAAAGATCAGTCTGGCTGCAATGTAGAAAAGGTATTGGAATATGATAGAATAGGAACAAAGGGACTTATTAGGTGGTTTTTCCAATAATCTCAGCAAAGTAATGGCTTAGTTTAGGGTAGTGGCAGTAGCAATGGAGAGAAGTGACGGGTTAAAATATTTTTCAGAGGTAGAATTACTACCTTGCTACTTCATTGGTCATAAAAGACAAAATAGAAGGAGGAGTTAAAAATGATGCCCAGCTTTCTGGTATTAGCAACTGGGAGAAAAGCTTAGCCTCGTTCTGGTAGATATTCTGAAGGAAAAGCGAGTTTGCTGGAACAGGGTAAGTTCAATTTGGGAAATATTGAATTTAGAGGGCCTACAAGATGTCTAGATAAAGATATTCTACAGACAAGTTGGCTATAACTGTTTGAAAATCAGGAGAGAGAGCTAAGCTAGAAACAGAGATTTGAGAGTCATTCACACATAGATGATAATTGAAGCCACAGGAATAAATGAGATCTTTGATTGAGAATGTGTAGTGTAAGAAGAGACCTAGTAAAGAACCATGAAGAATGCCGACATTTAAGAAGGGCCTGAGTGAAATATTAGCGTTGGGAACTAGCCTGAGTTTCTCCTAGTTCATTGATTTGGGGACTTTATGTACCAGCAGGAATTTTGTTGTTTGTCTCATGTGTTAAAAGTTCTTGATGTGAAACTGAGAGTTTAACTTATTTTTGTTTCATTAATAGATGCAGATGAATAAGTCTCAAAGAGTGGACTTTAAAGAGTTTGGTTTTACTCCAAGACCTTCCCTTCCTAGTATATCAAGGTACAAATATAATGTTAATATCTAAGGTAAAATATTTATCATAAACTCTGTTCCTGCAGGTAACTACTTATTCAAGGAAAGATAGTCACTGGCTACCATCAAATCACAGTTACCATTTAATTCCATAATGAAGCAATAACATCATAATGGTTTCATTTTCTTTGCTACCCTAAATTTATTTAGAACTCCACAGTTAGGGAATAACATTCATTAAATCGTCTCTTTCCTAGGAAACTTTCTATCCTATGTCATTCCCTTAGGCTTTCTCTTTATAGGGAATATAAATTAAGTGACAAGAGTATACTTTAAAAATGGAAATCATGTTGGTGTGCAAAGTCTAAATTTCCATTTAGAGGCTCAGTCCATATTAATAATATCTCAGATTTATAATTTGAAAATTACACATTTGCACATTATCTTTTCTGACTTAACACCATGGCCCATACAATGAGCCATAAAATTTTTTATCCCATTGTATAGATGGAAAAACTGAAGTTCATATTCCTAGTTAGCAAGCAGAAGGCCTTAGGTGATAACTCAGTGTTCTTTTCCTGTATCATGATGCCTACAGGACAATCATACATGTAATTTCCTTTTCAGATAAGGGCATTCTATATGCAGTAATGACATTCAATATATTTAACAACTAGCACAGAACAGGAACTGACTCATCAGAATAGATGCCAGCACTGCTTCTAGAGATCCTGGCTTTTGTTATCTAACTAAGGGCATGTAAAGATGTCTAAGTATTGGTCACTTCCATTAAACACCTGTTTATTTGCTATTTTGTTTATATGAATAAGTAGTTTTCAGGCTTAGATAAATTTTTGTATTTTCTTTAACACTTTTATGGTTTTATCTATATAAAGGTCAGAATATTTAAACTTATCTGAATTGCCTATAATGGAGCAGTGGGATCAGCATGAAATCTGTGGAAAATTTAGACAAGAACCATCTGAATATCAAGACAAAGGTAAATTACCATTGATACTTACTTGAGAGAGTAAATTATTTGAATTGACAAGTAATGTTATTGAAACACCAGCATCTGAAATTATTATGATTATTAACTTGGCAACATTTTTCTCTTAGATTACTGAATTATTTTCAGATTCTTGGGTCTGTTATTCAGATGGTCTATGTTTGTCATATTTTTAAAAAAATCTCTTTTCTACATAATGTTGACTATTAAAGATACTATGAGGAAAATCTTAGCAAATAAGGGATCCTTGGGTATAAAGAGTAATAAATGCTGAATGATTACATTCATATATATTTAAAATTATTTAAAATAGTTTTATGTTTATAAAACTAGTCCAGTTTTACAAAATATCATTGTGACCTTGGGCAAGTTATTTAATCTCTTTGGGCTTTAGTCTTACCTTTAAAATGAAGGTATTGAACTGGGTGACCTTTAGCATCTCTCCAGTTCTTAAACCTATGATTCTTAAAACTTCTATGTTAGTATGAGAATATAACTTAGGTTATGGGATATAGCTAGTGTGTAATCTAGATTTGCTTTTTGTCTGTCATTAATGAGATAATGCATTTTGTCTGTGTCTGTCATTAAATTAATGAGAGAAATTCAACACTGTGTCTGGTTCATCATTACTCTGGCTCCTGCCATTAATATAGCATAATTTCCCTGGATCATGCTATTAACAGTCAGTCTGTTAAAACATATGAGACAATCCTGGCCATTGAGTTATTTCAAGTGGCTGTATGTAGAAATGGTAAGCTTGGGGATTTCTGAAAATAATTTCATGTGTTCAGCATTGGCTTCTGTTGACATTCTTTTCTTCATGCTGTCACTTTTTTTTCCTCTAGTCATAATTTAAGATTTTACGGAGGCAAGGGCTGGAGTATTCACTACCTCTTAATGATACTATGGCAGCCATTACGTTCAATATGAGATCAAGAAAAGTTCCCTAATCTCAGCTGGAGAATCAGAGCATTTATCCAACTTATTCAAAGCCTGAATATCATTGCAAAGTAGATAGGAAGTATAAAATTGTCACACCTTTTATATTTATCTCTATTCAATATGTAGCCCTCTAATTTATTTCTTCCTTATACTACTGCACTATTACTTGTCCTGCACACACGAGTTTATCTTTCCTTCTGCTTATTTTTGTGTTATATTTACATGGTTTTCCTACTTTTCTTTCCCACTCACTATTCCAAATCCAATTTATATTATGATATTAAAGCCTCACCTAGATACTTTAGCTCCCAGTAATAATTGTATCCCTGTTTTATTGAGTGGGCCGCTTTTTTTGTTGTTGAAAGAGCTGTATGGTATAGTAGTTAAGTTCACAGGATCTGGAAACAATCTGTCCAAGTCCTAGTTCTGACTTTTAGTGTAACCTTTCATAGTCTTTAACCACTTTGTGTAAACTCCTCATCTGGTTATATTTTAGAGGGTTTTAGGATTAAATGAGATAATATATGTAAAGCTGTTATAGTTTCTGGTACTGTTAGTAATGGTAATTGGATATACTTGTTATATTTTTCACATGTTAGTCTTTGGTAGCAAAACGTACTTTAAATGTATTCAAATACTGCTTTTGAGAATGTTTTTTAAAAAGCATGGCAGTTTTATCTTCTGTATTCCAATTTCAAGAAGGGAAGAAGAAAAAATGTTAAAAATTATATGAGAAAGCATGTTGAATCATAAGATTTAAATTAGAAGGGACCTTTGTGCAATTTCTCATTTTACAGTGAAAGAAGCCAAGACTCCAAGAGATTAAATGACTTGCCCAAAAATTGTGTATCTAATTAATGACAAGGCCAGAAATAGATTCCATATCTTTTGATTCCCAGCCCAATGCCATTTCTATAAAATGAAATTGACTTTTAGTTGTCAGTGGAGAATTGAAAATTGAACCAGTAGTATATGAACTCTTTCAGCTTTTCACCCCACCACTCAATTATATATTTCCCTGTCTCTGCATTCATCTAACCATCTATTTCTCTTAAAAGAAAAATTGTCTTTTTTTCAATTCAAGGCATGTCTCTTCTCCTGTAATCTTAATCCTATCCAATCCTGCTTTCCCTGGGGCTTTAGATTATCCATCTCCTTTATCCTGTATTTTCATTCTTTCCTTGCCACTGTGTCTTTCCCTTTAGTATAACAATATGCTGAAGTCTCTTCTTCAACTTCATGTCCTCATCTGGCTGGTCATGACTTTTTTTATTATAAATGATAAAATTCTACTCAAAATGACTTAAGCACAAGAAAGGGAAAAAATTGTCTCATGTAAACTGAAAAGTATCTGGCTTAATTCTGACTAAATCAAGGAACTCATGCCTCTGGCTTTCTCTCAATCTTTTAGCTATGCCTGTTGCTAATTGGTTTTACTTTTTAAATAGGGTTTCTCACACGGCATAAGTTAGTAGCCCCTAACTTATACCTTAACAGTTTAGCAGCCTCAGTGGAAAAAGGTAGTCTTCCCTGTTAGTTTTGGCAGACCAGAGCTCATGCTAACTGGCCTCAGTTGAGTCATGTGTTTATCCCTTGATCAATCTCTGTAACCTGAGGATTGGGTCATTATGTAACTGTGGCCCCAGGGAAGGCATGGTACCATGAATGATGGCCTTATGAGGATCACATGGAATTGTAGAAATAATTTCCCCAAAGGAAAGGGAGGGTACTCCCACTAAAAGAAAGGAAATCATATCAGGCAAACAAAAACCGGAATTCTTGAGTCCCTGTACCCTCTATCTCTTGCTTTCTCATCAAAATAATAATTAATTGAAAGAGGACCATCCTGACCAACATAGAGAAACTCTGTCTCTACTAAAAATACAAAAATTAGCCATGCATAGTAACACCGGCCTGTAGTCCCAGTTACTCAGGAGACTGAGGCAGGAGAATTGCTTGAACCAGGGAGGTGGAGGTTTCAGTGAGCTGACATTGTGCCACTGCACTCCAGCCTGGGCAACAAAGCCAGAAAAAAAAAAAAAAAAAAAAAAAAAAAAGGAGGCCCCAGGTATGGTGGCTCACTCCTGTAATCCCAGCACTTTGGGAGGCTGAGGCAGGCAGATCATGAGGTCAGGAAATCGAGATCGTCCTGGATGACTCAGTGAAACCCCATCTCTACTAAAAATACAAAAAATCAGCCAGGCATAGAGGTGCATGCCTGTAGTCCCAGCTACTCAGGAGGCTGAGGTGGGAGAATCACTTGAACCTGGGGACGAAGTTTGCAATGAGCTCAGATCGTGCCACTGTACTCCAGCCTGGACAACAGAGCAAAACTCCATCTCAAAAAAAAAAAATCTACAAAGAACTAAAACAAATATACAAGAAAAAAACAACCCCATCAAAAAGTGGGCGAAAGAAATGAACAGATGCTTTTCAAAAGAAGATATTTATGTGGCTAACAAACACGAAAAAATGCTCATCATCACTCGTTATTAGAGAAATGCAAATCAAAACCACATTGAGATATCATCTCACGACAGAATGGCAATCATTAAAAAATCAGGAGACAACAGATGCTGGCGAGGATGTGGAGAAATAGGAACGCTTTTACACTGTTGGTGGGAGTGTAAATTAGTTCAACCATCGTGGAAGACAGTGTGGCAATTCCTTAAGGATCTAGAAATAGAAATACCATTTGACCCAGCAATCCCATTACTGGGTATATATCCCAAGGATTATAAATCGATCTGTTATAAAGACAAATGCACACATGTTAATTGCAGCAGTGTTTACAATAGCGAAGACTTGGAACCAACCCAAATGTCCATCAAAGATATACTGGATAAAGAAAATGTGGCACATATTCACCATGGAATACTATGCAGCCATACAAAAGGATTAGTTCATGTACTTTGCACGGGGCGTGGTTGAATCTGGAAACCATCATTCTCAGCAAACTGACATAAGAACAGAAACCAAACACCACACGTTCTCACTCATAAGTAGGTGTTGATCAGTGAGAACCAATGGACACAGGGAGAGGAACATCACACATTGGGGTCTGTTGTGGGGTGGGGGCTGGGGGAGGGATAACATTAGAAGGAATACCTAATGTAGGTGACGGGGATGGAGGCAGCAAACCACCATGGCACATGTATACCTATGTAACAATCCTGCACGATCTGCACATGTACCCCAGAACGTAAATTTTTTTTTTTTTAAAGAGCAATTGACACTCAATATGCTCACTTCATTAAACCCTAGTTACTCTTTATTCATTAAAATTTGGGTTTTCTCTGCATCATTCCTTTGAAACTGCTTTTGTTCAGGCAGTTTAGTGACTTTCTAAGTTCTGAATTCAGTGAATTGTTTTCAACTGTTACTCTCTTTGATCTCTGTAGTATTTGATACTTTGGTCTTTCCTTTCTTTTGGAAATCTCTCCTTTGGTTTCAATTAAACCATTGTACTGGTTTCCTATTACTTCTTAGACCGCATGGGCTTTTCTTCCTGTTGATGTTGCAAAATGATTCTTTTTTCTTTCTTTTTTATTCTTCTCGCCTCAAAAACTTTTCCTAGACAATATCACCCAAGCCCATGTCTTTAATCACTATGTCTTGATAATTTCTAAATCTGTATCTCCCATGTAGATCTTTCTTTCTAACTCCAAATCCATCTATATAATCACCTTCCTGGACATATCCACCTAAAAGTTAACATATCAGATATGTCAGCATTGAAACTCTGTCTTCTTTCTACCTCACTCTGTACCTTCTCTTTTTTCCTTAGCTCAATGAATGAACTCTTCTTTGTTAAGCTGCTAAAGGTAGAAAAAGCATCCTTCTAAATAGCTCACCCCACATGTAAATAATAGCCAAATCTTAATTATTTTGCCTCCTGCACATCTCTCATATTTGTTATTTCCTCTCTATCGTTTCTGCTGATACTCTAGCTTAAGCATTCATTGTCTCTCATTCACTGCAATAACTTACTTTTATCTCTGCTTTTGTCTCATTTTCCTTCAATCCATGATATTCCAAGTGATCTAATGGGCAAATCTGGTTGTGTAAACCTTTTGCTGCAACATCTTCAAAAGCTATCCTTTGCCTTTAAGAAAAAAACAAACAAAAGAATCTCCTCAGTATGGCAAATAAGCTTCAACATGATCTAGCACTTAACTGCCTGTGCAGACACAGTGGACCCTGCCTTCTCCTACTTTGTGCTCCAGAAATCCTGAAAACTTACAGTTACTCCAAAATTCTCTTTCCTCTCATATTGGTGTGTCTTTTACGTGGTGCTCTCCTTTCATGGAATAGGTTGCCTTTCCTCTTGCCCTGCTTCTCAACCACAGCTGTATCAAGCTGAAATTCTGACTACTCATCCTTCATATGTTATCACTCTAGGAGTCTGTCTGTCATGTGGTATCACCTTAGAAGAGTACGTCTCTCTTCCATTGCATGTTTAGATCTTTCTTCCTCTACATTCCCATTGCATTCTGTATCTACTTCCATTTTTAGTACATGTATACATTGTGTGTCTCAGTGTGTGCGTTTTAACATATAAAAATAGAATACTGTGAACTATAGTTAATAGGTACAGTTGAAGAATAAAGAAGGGTTTGGGTAGGTGAATAAATGGATAAAGAATAAAGTGGAGGAAACTCAGTAATATGTTGGAGCAAGTTTATACTGACTTATGAGAGATGATTATTAAATTTTCAAGAATCTTTCAGCCACATAAACTGAATTAAATTATGTTAAAAACAAAGGCAAAGGCCAGGCATGGCCTGTAATTCCAGCACTTTAGGAGGCTGAGGCAGACGGATCATGAGATCAGGAGTTTGAGACGAGCCTGACCAACATGGTGAAACCTCGTCTCTACTAAAAATACGAAAAAATTAGCTGGATGTGGTGGCACATGCCTGTAATTCTAGCTACTCAGGAGGCTGAGACAGGGGAATTGCTTGAACCCAGGAAACGGAGGTTGCAGTGAGCCAAGATTGTGCCACTGCACTCCAGCCTGGGCAACAGAGTGAGACTCCATCTCAAAAATAAACAAAGGCAAAAATACTCAAAACTCATCACTTCCTAATTGCTCTGCTTCGTTTTACTGTTATCTATGTTCTTAAGGTTATTTATCTATATGGTAGAAATACTATGTAATAGGGTGCTATCATGCATTTTCCCCAACTTCTTAATCAATTATGTCACATTAGTAGCTTGAAATCAGTTATGGTGGGAACATTTATACCATAGGAATCAGCAAACACTTCAAATCTGGGTTTGATTTATTATTTTGCTTATTTTTAGACCTGAGAAAGTGATAGATAAAATTTTAATAGTGTAGATTAAATAACCGTATATTGTTACTGTAGCCATTACATTGTGAATAACACAAAAAATTGAGAGAATATTCTTCTAGTATTTGAAAATTACTATCTAATTCAGGAAAGAAGTTACTCAAGTCAATGATGAATGAGTAAAATCCCAACAGATGTCTTTGTTGTTTTATTAATACTTTCATCTTACTTGCTAGAGTCAACAAAAATGTCAACATTCACATGAGAGCTACATTCGTCACTTGCAACCACAGGTTGACAACAGAAGAGTGGCAAAACTTAATGAAAATATTCAATGAGACTCAATTAGATATGCGGAATTTACATTTAAGCATACCATATATGTTATTGTTATTTGTAAATTATGTGCTGTATAGCCTTTATGTCAGTAAAGTTTATAATAAACATATATGTATTAATATGCATACATTTTTTGTAGAGGTAGTTATTTAACATTTATTAACACAATACTATGTAAAACTGTACAACTAAAGGCATTTAGCTCCCCTTAACAATCTTTTGAGGTAGATACTGTTGTTGTCTTCTTTTGCAGAATCAGGAAGTTTGAATTACTTGTCTACGACCATACAACCAATAAATGAGAGAGGTGGAATTTTCACTTAGGTAGTTTGGCTCTAAATCCAGGCTGTAAACAGTCAATAACACCGAGGATTTTTTAGCAGGAGAAAAATAAATATTCTTTATTTTGGACAAATACATTTTACAGCAATACTGAAAATTAACTTTAGGTAGAAGATCTGGAGGAGGAAGACCATTTTGGAAACTATTATAAGCCAGTCTTGAAGTAGAGTTATTTTAATATCAGAATTAAGAGGAAAAACTTATTGCCTAAAATTTTTTTTGAAGTTTAAGTTTAGTGCAACTGTCAGCACATGTAATACAGTTAACAGAATTGGCTGAATACCATATTCAACAATGCTTGACACAATGCTTTTGAAAACTACTACTCAAGAACTCTGTTTAGTAGTTGAAAAATATGTTTGATATATCAATAGACTATGATGCTTGTGGTTTAAAAAGTACCTATAGCCTTTTATACATACACATAACAGATTTTTCCAGATAAAACTATTCTACAACTTCAAATGAGAAAGTCCCTTAAACAGTGTTCTTCAGCAGAAATCTTAATATATCTGAAAACCAAAATTTGACAACTGCAGATAAAAGCAATTTTCCATTTTCAGAAGTTTTGAATGTGAACTTTGAATTGGGAAATGAAGTTTGGGATGATTTTGATGATGAAATCTTAGAAGTGACTAGCTTTTCGACTGATACTGAGAAGACAAAAATATCAGGTAAAATCGTACTTCGCATGGAGTCATTTCATTAGAAATTCTTGGAATATTTTTCATTTCAGCTCCTGGAATGAAGTTTCTTTGCCTTTTTTGTGTGTGCTTGTTTAGTTAAATTTGGTTTGTTGAGATTGTAATTTTTAGCAAAACTGAAAATGTGACCCTTCTACAAAGAGCATTTGCCCCCCTAAGGACAGAAATCAAGGTTATTCTATGATGATAATGTAGCAATGAGCATTTTCTATTCTGTTGCTCCTATCTTATAAAATTCAAATTCAAATTGTTTATTCAATTTTCTCTCATGAAACAGACTATTTTATTCTCCATTGTAAGATCACAAATGGTCTGCTAATATTTGTGAAGGACAAAAAATTCATTTTGAAAACTATTCATCTGCTTGCAAAGAAAATAAAATAACTTTCATTTCTAGTTAAAATATGGACTTTCCAGCTATACCTAAATAAATAAGTAAATAAGAAAGAAAGGATTAGTTTCTCCTGTATTAGAAATGCTATTTAAATCATATACAATGCCAAAATGATGAGACATATTAGCTGTTTGAGTGGAAGGCAAATTTACTCTATTTTATAAAACAGAAAATTGAAAATTTGGCAAGTATATGACAAGATAGCAATGGAGATACTGTCTCCCATTAGGGCTGACAGAAAGAAATCAGTCCCTCAGCCTTCTCACTGCAGACTGGTATTTCCACAATTATAGATACCTCTTACTATACCCCACCTCATGTTTTTAAAAGAGTATTTCAAAGGGAAGCCGTTAGAAGTTGAAATGTTACTGTGTTGGGGCCCGTACAATTACCTAGAGAACTAATACTGCTTCCGAAAAGAACAAGATTTGACCACCTTCACAGAATAGGCCAGGACAATCTCCAAGATATGGAGTCATTAGGCACAGTTTTGTATATCAGTGGACAACTACTGTTCCCTACCTCAAGCTTAAATGTCATTGGGTACTGCAAGTTAATAGGTAATGTGTACTGATCCTTTGAGGTAGTCTAGTACTATGAGGGCATAGCTTTGTCACTGGGACAATCAGTTTCAATAAATGCCATTTTCCCCCATGTATAGAGCACTTTAAATGATTATGAACAGGCCATTGAAAATACTGAGTGAACTTTAACTTCATCATTTATGTGAACTGAAATGTAAGTATATAAATAATAAGGGTGAGTGGAAAAACAATTTTTCCTCGCTCTCACACCATGATCACCCCAGAAGACATCTGTGACCAAAGGTTTGTGGGTTTTTTCCCACACACCAAGCAAGCAGTCAGTTCTGCAGTGAATACCAGCTGGGTGTCCTCCAAGCCAGTGGAGTTAGAAACAGGAATCAAAGACCAAATAGGTATTTTGCAACAACATAGGTGGCTTGAGGACCTTTTAATATAGTTAATAATAAGCTAAACTGTTTGTTTTATAGCTTTACTCCCTTAGCTTTCTGGCCCTAATTTTCTATGCAAATTAAATTTTGTTGTTGAGAATTATTCATTCCTTCCTTAACCAGATCATATCTGTTGGGGAGAGCCCTTGTAGAACTTGTGAAAAGCTTCATTCAGCTGTTACTTGGCATTTTGTTTCAAAATGTTATCTCTTCACATAGGATTTGGAAACGCTTTGAGTTCAAGTACCAGGGGAAGTAAGCTACCCCTTCAAGAGTCAAAGGACAAATTCCAAAGAGAAATGTCAAACAGGCAAGTTTTAGAACTTTGGTTTGTAATACTTACAACTTTATATCCTCTTGACACATAATTGGAGATGGGATCAAGTTATTAGAGATGCTAAAAGGTATTAGCCAACCTAAACCCTCTTAATCTTAGAGGTGTGTTTCTCAAAGTGCTGTTGTCAAATCACCTGCATCAAAATCACTTTGGGGTGCATATTAAAAATGCACATTCTTGAGCCCCACATTAGACCTACTGAATTTTTGTCTCTGGGACTAGAGCCCAGGAACCTTCATTTTTAATGAGACTTAAAAACTGAATAGGAGTTTTACAACTAGAACAGAGATAGATAGGCATTCCAGGTATAAGGAAGCATCTGTAAAGGGATAAGGCTTGAAAAGGCATCCTGTGCTCAAAGATCAGCAAAGTGTGGTACATGTGGCCACAGGATAAAGACTGAGATTGCTGTGGTCTTATTGTAAGGGCTTTGAGTGCTGTGCTTCGACACCTGCCCTGTACTCAAACAGTCAGGGGGTCACAAACCCAAATGCCTTCAAGATTTGGTGGGCCAAAGCCAACTGTGGAGTGTCTCATCCAAAGGGAGCAGCCACTGCTCAGCTCCAAATAGTTGTTGCTCTGCAGGCAATATGAGTTGTGTTATAAAATGTTCTGATTTTTCAAGAAAAGCTAGGAATCTGAAATTTTATGTGGTATCTTACGTTTTTAAATTTTGACACCTAATTCAAAAGAAAATGTGATATACTCTATGGCACTCCCCTCCAAATAGCAATAATAATATCTGTAGGCCAGATGTATCCTAGGGCCCTCTAGTTTTTACCTGTATGGTAGGCAGTGAGGAGCCATCCAAAATATCGAAGCACAGGAAAAACAATTTGATTTAAAAAATCATTCTAGCAGTAGTTTGTAGAGTGAATTGTAGGGAGTGGGACTGCCAGAGGCATGGTGACCAATGAAAGACAGACTATAATGAGGCCTAAACTAGGGCAGAGATGATGGGAACAGAGAGGTAGTATTTGGTCTTTTTTTTTTTTTTTTTGACACAGAGTTTTGCTCTTGTTGCCCAGGCTGTAGTGCAGTGGCTGATTTTGGCTCACTACAACCTCCGCTTAACAGTTTCAAGCGATTCTCCTGCCTCAGCCTCCCAAGTAGCTGGGATTACAGGCATTCACCACCACACTGGGCTAATTTTGTATTTGTAGTAGAGATGGAGTTTCACCATGTTGGCCATGCTGGTCTCAAACTCTTGACCTTGTGATCTGCCTGCCTCAGCCTCCCAAAGTACTGGGATTACAGACGTTAGCCACCGCACCTGGCCCAGGGTTGGATTTTAAAAACATTTCAGAAATAGAGCAGATTCAATGCGGCAATTGGTAAGATATGACAGTTGAGGAAGAGGGAAGAATAAATGGCACCTAGGTGGATGTTGTTTGCAGATACAGGAAACATAAGAGATTTCGAATGGAAAACATAATTTTATAAATGTTCAATTTGAAGTATCTTTACAAAAGATGCTAAATGCATTGCGAAATATTGGACTTGACTAGAAGTCAAGGGAGAGAAATTTTGGCCAAAGTCAAAATTTCCAAAACTGAAGAAATACTAACAACATTTTATTCAGGGTCTGATTTTCTACTTAAGGATTATTTATTTCTCTACTTTAAAAAACTACTGAATTTTTGGTATCCCATGGAATTTTTGCTATTATTTAGCCATTACCGATCATAGCATCAGCATCATAGACTCGTAGTTTTCATAGAATTCCAGAGCTAAGCGGGGCTTAAGTATTGTTTAGTCTCCCACTCTCTGGATCCTTTAATCACCATTCAACATCCCCGGCAAGTAATCATGCCGCCTCTACCAAGACAGTTCCAGTGACCAGGAGCTTGTTCACCCTTGTTCCATGTTAGGATTTCTCAGATCATTGAATAGCTTTTAAAAATATTTGCTTAAAATATGTATTTTTATCACTTCATTTCATTGGTTATAACTCTCAGTCACATAGAATAAATGGATATGAGCATCAAAGTGAGACAAAGCTATAGGTGTAGAGAAGCAAAAAGTTGATAAATCATAAGGAGGAAGATAACAAGACACATGAACAATTTTGTGCACCACACCTTTAAAAAGCAACAAATTTGGAAGAGTTTAGAAGTGACCAGCAGAAGATGTGTGGGTTTAAAAATGGACTGTAACAGGAAGCTGCTGAGAACCTGGTGTAGAAGTTGCTGCTGGGAAAAAGGCCTGTGAGACCTGAGGATTTGGGGTGGAAAGATTTGCTTTTTTATTTATTTAAGCTAGGGTACAGGAGCATAATCATGGTTCACTGCAGCCTCAACCACGTGGGCTCAAGAGATCCTTCCACATCAGCCTCCCAAGTAGCTGGGACTACAGGTACATACATACCACTGTGCCTCAGTAATTTAAAAATACATTTTTTTTTTCTAGAGGTAGGGGTCTTGCTATGTTGACTAAGCTGGTCTCAAACTCCTGGATTCAAGCTGTCCTCCCATCTCAACCTCCCAAAATGCTGGGATTACAGATGTGAGCCACTGTGCCTGGCCTTTTTCTTTTATACACTTTTTACTATTTTAATTCCTTGCCATGTATATATATTTATTAGTTGGAGACAGAATGATTCAATCCTCTCAGTATATATGATTCTTCCCTGTCCCCACCCACATTACTCATTGCTCCTTACATGGCTGTCACATTTTAGCCTTCAGATATCAGCTTAAATGGTTACCTCACCAGAGATGCATTGATGATCATGTTTTAAAAATAGGTATATGCCTCCACACTGTTATTTCTTATGATATTACCCAGTTCATTTTCTTTTTATAATTTCAGGATCTATATTTGTTTGTATTCATTGTCTGCTTGATGGTAACCCCCTGAGGTTTTATTTATCACTTTATACCCAGCTTCTAGTACAATATCTGGCATATGGTAGTGAATAATAAATGTGTTTTAGTGAATGAGTTAATACAAAAGGTTCAGAGTGAATTATTGTATACAGTTATATATAAGAAGATAACTAGAGATGTCTATCTACAATGAGATCAAAATAAGGAAAGGAGATTAAAAGTTAAGCAAGTAGAATTTCAAAAAGATTTATAGGGCTCTATGTAATGGAGAGTTAAGCATAAGACTCAATTTTAAAGAAAATTGTTGAATAATTATTTCTATAGTCCCTTAAAAATAGCATTTTTTCCTAATTTAGGATATATAAATTATGGTTTGGTCTAAAGGAAAGGACATATACCAAGTTCTCCATGAGTATTAGAAACAGTGCATTACATTTTGTGATAAATGTGGTAAACTTTGCATATTTCCCAAAATCATTATGATCCAAATTAAAATGGTTTGTTTTCCTTGTTTGTCATATTTTACAAATAATTAATTTTAATTTTTAGTTTTGTTTCATCACATGAGATGTCAGATATTTCTTTATCAAATTCTGCTATGCCCAAGTTCAGTGCATCCTCCATGAGAAAATTACCTCAACAAGGTATGAAGGTACGGAAATGCAGTTATTGTAAGAAGAAGCACTTCTTTGTTATTCTTTTAAATTTTGCCCAAATGCTTAAACTTTCAGTGATTGTTATTTCTTATCTCAAATATAGGTACATTTTCAAGAAAGAAAACAACAAAATCTATCACCAGAGATTGAGAGGCTATGCTTGACTTGCTCTGAAAAAAAACCAAATTCTTCAAATTATAAAAAAGTGGATTTTTTTATTAGAAATAGTGAATGTAAAAAGGAAGTTGATTTCAAGTAAGAACCTTTTAAAGACACTTTAAGATTATATAAATAAATTTTTTTTCACAAAGAAATTCAACATTCCCTTATCCTTGGTTCATTTTAAAGATCAGAGCCTAAACATTTTATTTATTAAAAAACATAAAAATTTTCAAGCCTTAGTGAGCTAAGCTCCTAAAGATGTTTCAAACATCATATATTTGTTTTTGAAACCCCATATGTTTGATGCTGTTTATTCAAACATTATATTGAGTTGATAAACTTATTTTTATTGATTTGAATACAGAATGTTAATTTTGTAAAGTGTAAAGTCACTTGAGAAATCCAGTTGAGGTCAGCTAATTTTTCAAAAGTTGAAGTTGTATTTTAGCCAACCAGTTATTTCACAATCAACAGGTTCGATGAAAATGTCAGATTAAATCTCATCGGTTCCCCTACTGCTGGCCATTTTAGAAAAGGAAACTCCATTGCAGTTTCTCTCTCCTTGAAGAGTCAAAACATTTGGGACCTGTTCACAGTTTTGTTTTTATTTGTTTTAGACTAGTCAAGCGAAGCAGTGGGAGTGCAGAAGATACAAAGAAATCTGTAACTGGTTATGATCATTAGTTGTAAACACCACTTCCCTTGGACCAGGCTATTCACAGTTTTATTGAATGACATAACTTTTCAATATGTTTAAAGAAATACCTTTACAGTTCCTACCATTTGCAGTTTATGAAGTCTAATTTTCTCCAACAGACTTCCTACAAAGTTATGCATACTGAAGTTTGATACATTAACTTCACAGCAATCAAGTTTATTTTACTGTATTTAGTATTACATTATTGTTTATTTTAAAATAACTTGTTTTACAAAAATAGTTATTTTTACTTTTGCTTCTCTCTCCCAGTAGGTATCATCCTGATGATGAAACTGATGAAATGAAGTCTTTACTGGGAATATTTGATGGTATTTTCTAAAACAAACAAATACTTTTTTTTATTAGTAAGAGAAAGAATAAAGACACCTAATCACAAAGCATGCTTTTTATTTTTAAAAAGTAGTTCTTAATTGTTCAGATTGTTTTCTCCTGAATTTGATTAGCTTTGTTCACTTTTTGTAACAAAATATATGGACTAATTTATTTTCCCATTATTTTGTAACTTCTCAAAAAGCTCTTTTACAGTGGCTTTGTTTCAGTAAGCCCATAATTAAGTTGTACTTAGAAATAATTATTTGGTTGTTAATTGGATTTTGACAAGAACCAATGTAAAATTTTATTTTTATGTTTTCTTAACAAGAAGAAAAATATTCTATGAAAGCAAAATAATGCTAATTTAATGAATCTGCTTATTGTATGGATTAATCACTAATATTATTCCCATGTATTTTGTTTTACTAAAGATTTTTAAGAATCCAATGGCTATTTGAACCTACTCTTATCTAACTTTGAGCAACAATAAATGAAACATTAATCAGTATAGATTGTTTTCATTTATCTTGTTTTTCAGTGTTGTGAATTCTAAAACTCTGTTATGTAGACTTTTACTGTACTAAAAAGGTATTTTATATTTTTTCCAATGAATTATATTTCAAATTCATTATTGATAAGTATTATATAGGTACCCTAAGCAATGTTTATTATCAAATTTATTTATAGGAACCATGAGAAGTTAAAGCCACTTAAGAACTTCTAGAAAATATTTTTTCCTTTTTTTAAAAACTTTCATTTTAGGTTCAGGATTATCTGTGCAGGTTTGTTATATAGTTAAATTCATATCATGGGGATTTGTTGTACCGATTATTTCATGACCCAGGTACTAGGCCTAGTACCCAATAGTTATTTTTCCTGATCTTCTTCCTCCTTTCACCATCCACCCTTAGGTAGGCCCCAGTGTGTGTTGTTTACTTCTTTGTGTCCATGAGTTCTCATCATTTAGCTACTAAGTGAGAACGTGGAGTATTTGGTTTTCTGTTCTTTTGTTAATTTGCTAAGGCTTCCAGCTCCATCCATGTTCCCGCAAAGGACATGATCTTGTTCTTTTTTATGGCCACATATGTAAAGCATGGTGTATATGTAAAATATTTTCTTTATCCAGTCTACCATTAATAGGCATTTAGGTGGATTCCATGTCTTTGTTATTGTGAATAGTGCTGTGATGACCATAAGTGTACATGTATCTTTATGGTAGAATAATTTTTATTCCTTTGGCTGTATATTCTGTGATGAGATTGCTGAGTCAAATGGTGGTTCTGTTTTTAGCTCTTTGAGGAATCACCACACTGCTTTCCACAATAGTTGAACTAATTTACACTCCCACTAACAGTGTATATGTTCCCTTTTCTCTGCAACCTTTCCAGCATCTATTATTTTTTAACATTTTAATAACAGTCATTCTTACTGGTGTGAGATGGTATCTCATTGTGGTTTTGATTTGCATGTCTCTAATGATCAGTGATATTGAGCTTTTGTTTCATATGCTTATTGGCCTTATGTATGTGTCCTTTTGAAGCATGTTTGTTCATGTGCTTTGCCCACGTTTTAATGTTTTTTGTTGTTTTTTTTTCTTGTAAAACTAAGTTCTTTAAGATGCTGGATATTGGACCTTTGTCAGATGCATAGTTTATAAATTTTTCCCATTCTGTAGGTTGTTTTTTCACTCTGTTGGTAATTTCTTTTGCTGTGCAGAAGTTTTTAAGTTTAATTAGATCCCATTTGTCAGATTTTCCTTTTATTGGCATTGCTTTTGGCATCATTGTCATGAAACCTTTGCCCATTCCTGTGTCCCAAATTGCCTAGGTTGTATTCCAGGGTTTTTATATTTTTGTGATTTACATTTAAGTCTTTAATCTATCTTGAACTGATTTTTGTATATAGTATAAGAAAGGGGGCCAGTTTCAGTCTTCTGCATACAGCTTGCCAGTTATCCCAGCACCATTTATTGACTAGAGAGGGAGTCCTTTCCTCATTGTTTGTTTTTGACAGCTTTGTGAAAGATCAGACGGTTGTAGGTGTGCAGCCTTATTTCTGGGCTCCCTATTCTGTTCCATTGGTCTGTGTGTCTGTTTCTGTACCCATACCATGCTGTTTTAGTTTTTGTTGCCCTAAGTACAGTTTAGTTGGGTAATGTGATACTTCCAGCTTTGTTCTTTTTGCTTAGGATTGCCTTGGCTATTTGGGCTCTTTTTTGGTTCTATATGAATTTTCAAATAGTTTTTTCTAGTTCTGTGAAGAATGTCATTCATAGTTTGATAGGAGTAGTATTGAATGTTTAATTGCTTTGGGCAGTATGGCCATTTTAATGATGTTGATTATTCATATCCCTGAGGATGGAATGTTTTTCCATTTGTTTGTGTCATTTCTGATTTCTTTGAACAGCTTTTTGTAATTCTCTTTGTAGATATCTTTTACCTGCTTGGTTAGCTGTATTCCTAGGTATTTTATTCTTTTTATAGCAATTGTGAATGGGATTATGTTCCTGATTTGGCCCTTGACTTGGCTGTTGTTGGTGTGTAGAAATGCTAGTTATTGTCGTAGATTGATTTTGTATCCTGAAATTTTGCTGAAGTTATTTATCAGCTGAAGGGGCTTTTGGGCCAAGACTATGGAGTTTTCTAGATATAGGATCAGGTAATCTGCAAACAGCGATAGTTAAACTTTCTCTCTTCTTATTTGGATGCCCTTTATTTCTTTCTCTTGCCTGATTGCTCTGGCCAGGACTTCCAATACTATGTTGAATAGGAGTGGAGAGAGAGGGCATTCTTATCTTGTGCTGGTTTTCAAAGGAAATACTTCCAGCTTTTCCTCATTCATTGATGTTGGCTGTGGGTTTGTTATAGATGGCTCTTAATATTTTAAAGTATATTCCTTCAGTACCTAGTTTGTTGAGTTTTTTTTTTTTAACATGAATGAATATTGAATTTTATCAAAAGTGTTTTCTTGATCTATTGAGAAAAATATTGTGGTTTTTGTCCTTAGTCTGCTTATGTGATGAATCACATTTATTGATTTGTGTATGTTGAACCAGCCTTGCATCCAGGAATGAAGCCTACTTGATCATGGTGTATCAACTTTTTGATGTGCTGCTGGATTTGGTTTGCAAGTATTTTGTTGAGGATTTTTGCATCAATGTTCATCAAGGATATTGGCCTGAAGTTTCCTTTTTTGTTATCTCTGCCAGGTTTTGGAATCAGGGTGATACTAGCTCCATAGAATGAGTTGAGGAGGAGTCCCTCTTCCTCGATTTTTTGGAATAGTTTCAGTAGGAATGGTACCTGCTCCTCTTTGTACATCTGGTAGAATTTGGCTGTGAATCTGTGTGGTCCTGGGATTTTTTTGGTTGGTAGGCTTTTTATTACTGATTCAATTTTAGAGCTCATTACTGGTCTATTCAGGGAATCAATTTCTTCCTGGTTTAGTCTTGAGAGGGTCTATGTGTCCAGGGATTTATCCATCTCTTCAAGGTTTTCTAGTTTGTGTACATAGAGGTGTTCATAGTACTTTCTGATGGTTATTTTTATTTCTGTCAAGTCAGTGGTAACAACCCCTTTGTAATTTCTAATTATGTTTATTTGAATTGTCTCTCTTTTTTCTTTATTCGTCTAGCTAGCAGACTATCTATCTTATTAATTTTAAATAACCAACTCCTAGGTTCATTGATCTTTTGAATGGTTTTTAGTTTGCTCTTACTTCTCTAATTTTTTTTCAGGTATGATGTTAGGTTGTTAATTTGAGTTCTAACTTATTAATGTAGGCATTTAGTGCTATATATTTCCCTCTTAACATAGCCTTAACTGTGTCCTGGAGATTCTTCTATTTTTATCTTTGTTCTCATTAGTTTCAAAGAACTTCTTAACTTCTGCCTTAATTTCATTATTTACTCAAAAGTCATTCAGGAGCAGGTGATTTAATTCCCATGTAATTGCATAGTTTTGAGCAATTATTTTAGTCTTGACTTCTATTTTTATTGCACTATAGTCCAAGAATGTGTTTGTATGATTTCAGTTCTTTTGCATTTGCTGAGGATCATTTTATATCGAAATGTGTGGTCAGTTTTAGAGTATGTGCCATGTGGCAATGAAAAGAATGTATAGTCTGTTGTTTTGGGGTGGAAAGTTCTGTAGAGGTTTATTAGATCTATTTGGTCCAATGTTGAGTTCAGGTCTTGAATATCTTTCTTAATTT
This sequence comes from Cebus imitator, assembly GCF_001604975.1. Classification (NCBI taxonomy): domain Eukaryota; kingdom Metazoa; phylum Chordata; class Mammalia; order Primates; family Cebidae; genus Cebus; species Cebus imitator. The sequence goes on along the minus strand of NW_016107481.1, from coordinate 1,277,653 downwards.
TCTGCCTTGCTGATCCATCTAATACTGTCAGTGGAGTATTGAAGTTTCCCACTGTTATTGTGTGGGAGTCTAAGTCCCTTTGTAGGTCTCTAAGAACATGCTTTTTGAATCTGGGTGCTCCTGTGTTGGGTGCATATATATTTAGAATAGTTAGGTCTTCTTCTTGGATTGAACCCTTTACCATTATGTAATGCCTTTCTTTGTCTTTTTAAATCTGTTGATTTAAAGTATGTTTTGTCTGAAATTAGGGTTATAACCTCTGCTTTTTTCTTATTTTCATTAGCATGGTGATTTTCCTCCATCCCTTTCTTTTGAACCTATAGGTGTCACTGTGTGAGAGATGGGTCTCTTCAAGACAGCATACCATTGGGTCTTGCTTTTTTATCTAGGTTGCCACTCTGCCTTTGTTTGTTGGTTTGAGACATATTCTCACTCTGTTGCTCAGGCTGGAGTACAATGGCACGATCTCAGCTTACTGCAACCCCTACTCCCTGTTGTAAGCGATTCTTATGCCTCAGGCTTTCAAGTAGCTAGGATTACAGGCATGTGCCACCATGCCCAGCTAATTGTTAGTATTTTTAGTAGAGATGGGTTTTCACTTTGTTGACCAAGCTGGTCTCAAACTCCTGGCCTTAGTGATCTGCCACCTCAGCCTCTCAAAATGTTGGGATTACAGGCATGAGCCACCATGCCCAGACTTTTTGCCTTTTAAATGGGGGCATTTAGCCTATTTACACTAATCGTTAGTGTTGATACGTGTGAATTCAATCCTGTAATTGTATTGTTAGCTGGTTATTATGCCAGCTTGCTTGTGTGGTTGCTTTATAATGTCACACTAGTCTGTGTACTTAGGTGTGTTTTTGTATTGGCTGGTAATGGTTTTTCCTTTCCATATTTAGTGCTTCTTTCAAGATCTCTTGTAAGGTAGGTCTGTTGGTAATGAACTCCATCAGCATTTGCTTATTTGAAAATGATTTTTATTTCACCTTTGCTTAGGAAGCTTAGTTTGGCTGGATATGAAATCCTTAGTTGAAGATTTTTTTCTTTAAGAACGTTGAGGGGCCAGGCACAGTGGCTTATGCCTATAATCCCAGCACTTTGGGACGCTAAGGTGGGTAGATCACCTGAGGTCAAGAATTGGAGACCAGCCTGACCAACATAGAGAAAACCCATCTCTACTAAAAATACAAAATTAGCCAGGCGTGGTGGCACATGCCTGTAATCCCAGCTACTTGAACCTGGGATGCAGAGTCTGCAGTGAGCCAAGATCAAGCCATTCCATGCCAGCCTGGGCAACAAGAGTGACACTCAATCTCAAAAATAAAACAAAAACAAAGAATGTTGAATATAGGCCCCCAATCTCTTCTGGCTTGTAGGGTTTCAGCTGAGTGGTCTGCTATTAGTCTGATGGTTTTCTCTTTTAGGTGGTTTGCCCTTTCTCTCTAGCTGCCTTTGACATTCTTTGTTTCATTTTGACCTTGGGAAGTCTGATGATTATGTGTCTTGGGGAATATTTTCTTGTGCAGAATCTTGCAGGGATTCTCTGTATTTCCTGAATTTGACTGTTGGCTTCTCTAGCAAGGTTGGGGAATTTTCATGGATGATATCCTGAAATATATTTTCCAGTCATTTGCTTTCTCCCTGTCCCTTTGAGAGATGTCAATGATTTGTAGATTTGGCCTCTTTTCATAGTCTCATATTTCTTAGCAGTCTCGTTCATTCCTTTTCATACTTTTTTCTTTATTTTTGTCTGACTTTTTGTTTTGTTTTCAAGATGGAGTTTCACTCTTGTTGCCCAGGCTGGAGTGCAATGGTGTGATCTTGGCTCACTGCAACCTCTGCCTCCCAGGTTCAAGAGATTCTCCTGCCTCAGCCTCCCAAGTGGCCGGGATTACAGATGTATACCACCACATCCAGCTAATTTTGTATTTTTTTAAAATTTTTTAAATTGCATTTTAGGTTTTGGGGTACATGTGAAGAACATGCAAGATTGTTGCATAGATACACACGTGGCAGTGTGATTTGCTGCCTTCCTCCCCATCACCTATATCTGGCATTTCTCCCCATGCTAACTCTCCCCAACTCCCCACCCCCGACTGTCCCTCCCTTATTTCCCCCTAACAGACCCCAGTGTGTAGTGCTCCCCTCCATGTGTTCTCATTGTTCAACACCCACCTATGAGTGAGAACATATGGTGTTTGATCTTCTGCTCTTGTGTCAGTTTGCTGAGAATGATGGTTTCCAGGTTCATCCATGTCCCTACAAAGGACA
>NW_016107481.1:1257576-1269832 GCF_001604975.1 Cebus imitator | reverse complement strand
ACCAGCCGAGCCTGATCACCTGGCTCCCTGCCTCAGAGCCTTTTTTTTTTTTTAGTTGAACCGTCGACTCTCTCCCAGGTATTCCAGTCGCCTGTTGAAAAGGTGCTGGGATCTCTGTGATTTCCCATGCGGCGACTCACTGCGCCGGCTTAAACAGCAGTGCTGAGATTTGTGGCGCTTTTTTTGCCCAGGAATCTCCTGGCCTGGCTCCTTGTTCAGTCCCTTTTTTAATCAGATGAATGGGCGACTTCCCGGGGCTCCAATCGCTAGCTAAAAGGGCACCCAGACTAGTGTATTTTGTATGGAGAACTGCCGCACCGGGCACTGGCAAAGCAGCCGCGCCGGGCAAGGCGGATGGGATGGTTGTATTTTGCATGGTAAGAAGGACATGAGTTTGGGGAGTGAGGGGCAGAGTGCTGTGGTTTCTTACCCCCAAAACTTATGTTGAGTCCCCAGTGTGGTGGTGTTGAGCAGGAAGTAAAAGCATGGAAAAGTTAGGTGATTAGGTTGTTAAGAGGAATTAATGCCATTCTCAAAGGAGTGAGTTCTAACTCTGTAGGACTAGTTAGTTACTGTGAGGCCAGATGGTTACATAAAGTGAGGCTGCCTCTCATGTTTGGTCTCCTTGCACTTGCCTGCTTCCCCTTCTGCTTCTTTGGCATTTTATGATGAAGCATGAGGCCCTTACCAGAAGCCAGCCAGATGTGGTTTCCTGATCTTGGACCGCCCAGCCTCCAGAATCATGAGCTAAAATAAACTTCTTTCCTTTATAAATTACCCAGCCACGGGTATTCTAATATAGCAACAGAAAACAGACTAAGACAATCTCCTAAATAATCAAAATGAATAGAAAATTAACAGCGTTATTGTAGACATGGCAAACTTTTTGCAAGTGTTTACCTGGAAAATTGTGTGTACATTAAATATATGTAACTCAAAAAAAAAAAAAAAAAAAAACCCTGTTACATATACTAACCACTTAAGTCCAATCACTGGCTATTCTTTTCATGAGATGAATAATAACCCTAAGTTTTACTGTTCATATGTTGTTTTACATATATTGGATTTATTTATGAATATAGGATAAACCATACAATGGAACTTTTCACAAACCTCTCTGTTGGGTTAAGGTTTTTCAAAAGATTTCCCAATTAAAAAGTGCCTCAATAGGCTATATTTTCTTATTGGCATGATGGCACCTAGCACAGATACATAGTGAGAACTTACTAAGCCACTGCATAGAGATTTCTTAGTTTAGATGTAGATACATACTATGTGTTCAATACATGGTAGATGTTTGTACCCCCAAAACATCCTTAATAGCACTTTAATCCATTGAGAAGGGGGAAAATAATACAATGTCCATTTGTATTATTTCGGTTGCATTGAGTTGCATAAGAACTTGACAGATGAAATCTTGACTTTCCACAGATGTATTATGCATAAAAACAATTTATCCCAGACTACTCTCCTACATACACTTCCTTGTGCTTTCAAGCAGACTCCCCTCTCCTTATCCTCCTCACTAACACTGTGATTTGGTGTACGGTCAGAGCATACCAATATATTTTATTTACCTTAAAAAATGTAATTAGTAAATAAACCTCCTGCAAACTCTATTATAATACATTCTAAAGCCAAATTGAAATGATTGCAGAATTATTCACCGTCCTAAGTTTTGGCACTATTTACCCCTTAGTAAAGTCATTTCATTCAGAGTCTCTTTACCATGATCCTATTTCTAGAAAACATTCTCATCAAGCACAGCAGGGAACCAGTCTTTGAGGACCCTTGGCCTATGGGTCACATGGATAATATTACCTATGGCATGCTAGATAGTAACAGGTGTGTGTATTTAAGAACTTTTCTTCTGTGGGAATAGAGTAGGCACCAGTGAGGAGAAAGTGAAAGCACGGAAAAGTAAGGTAAGAATTAAGCTAAGTAAGCAAGCTAAGACTTTCAGTAGTGGTTTTGAGTAAGTAGTAGAACAAAACTGAAAGGAAAACCCTAGCACTTCTTATCTTTTGTCATTTCAACTCCTGGCTGCCCATAGTTAAGGCCCTTGCCACTCAATCTGAAGACTAGTAACATGGGAATCCCCTGGGAGCTGCTTAGAAGCTTAGCATGTCAGGTCACACCCCAGGCTTTCTGAGTAAGAATCTGCATTTTAACAAGATCCCCAGGTGATGATGTACATATCAAAGTGTAAGAAGCACTTGTTTAAGTTGGAAAGGACAGGAAAGGAGTCACTATCAGAATTTTAAGAGAATTCATTCCAGGAGACAAATATGAGTAACGATAATTACTTGGTTTTCTGCACATATATTTCCTATTTTAAATATAATGTAATATAGCTCTTGTTTAATTGCCTTTCAGTATAGGTTGTTTCCTTCACCAACTGTGTAAATTATCTTTATATTTCCCATGCATCAACTGTATATATATATATATATATATATATATATATATATATATATTTTTTATGTAGCTTGAGAGGCACTTAGACACTCTATAAAGTTTTGTTTTAATTAACATAAAAGCAGATAATTCAAAAGATAATCTTTGTTTCAATTTGGAAACATTTTCATAAACTAATATATGCCTTAAAAATTCCTACACGCTTTAGCAAAACAAAATGGAAACAAACAAAAAACACTGATAATATTCTATCCTGAAAGATTTAGAAAAATATGCATAAACTGCACTTGTATATTATGTCTTGTAGCTATAAAATTTGTACTTTAAAAAGGAATTAAAATTAAGCCGACAGCATTTTGCCTGAAGTACCTCCTTATGACAGTAGATGGCTTCAATTCTTTAGAAAGTACATACGTAATAAAGTCTTTTTTTTTTTTAAGTTTCTACATTTATCAGTTTGGAAACTTAAACCTTTTACCATTTAGAAAATAGAAAAATAGTTTTAAAGCTAAAATGGTTTTACCACAATTTTTTACATGACTGATTTACTCTGCGTTTTTTAAACTTTCTGTAATTTTTTTCTTTCTGTTATCTATTTTTAAACAAGGTAAATAATTGAATGGTACAATGAAAGAACCTTAGAGATTCTATTTCAAAATTTCAACTTATAAAAGGGAAAACAGGCCGGGCGCAGTGGCTCACACCTGTAATCCCAGCACTTTGGGAGGCCGAGGCAGGTGAATCACGAGGTCAAGAGATCAAGACCATCCTGGTCAACATGGTGAAACCCCGTCTCTACTAAAAATACAAAAAATCAGCTGGGCATGGTGGCACGTGCCTGTAATCCCAGCTACTCAGGAGGCTGAGGCAGGAGAATTGCCTGAACCCGGGAGACGGATGTTGCGGTGAGCCGAGATCGCGCCATTGCACTCCAGCCTGGGTAATAAGAGCGAAATTTCGTCTCAAAAAAAAAAAAAAAAAAGGGAAAACATAGCCCCCCAGAATATTAAATGCCTTGCCCATAGTTTCTCAGCAAGTAACTTGTAGAACCAGAACTGGAACCCAGGTTGGTTTACTGCTTTTCCTACTTCAATTCCTGTTGAGGGTTATACCTCCATGCTGTCTTTTTTAAAACTTATCTTTTTTTCAGAAATATAAAATGTACTTCACTGTCTTCTTCCTTAAACGTGTTAAGGAGCTCTTTTCTGCTATGAACTTATAATAATTCAATTCCAAACACATTTTTACCCATAACTGTTGCTACACTTATACTTTTGTTATATAGTGGACATATAGTGTAAGGTATGTGGCAAAGCAGAATGGTCTTAATATGCATTACTGTTTGAAAACAGCCAACTGTCTTATTGTTCTTTTACTTAACGGTGATTGAAGAGATGCTCTCTATTACCCATTCTATCATGAAGAAGTCCTAGAAAGATGAAAATGACCATATTGTATTTCACAGGGACTCGTTGATGACCTAGGTAACAATGATCAAAATGCCATGCAATTATATGGGTCTTTAAAATTATCAAGAGCTTTAAAAATTAATATCACCACGATCAAATGATATTACCAAATGTTGCTATTTTCAAGTTTTCTCTAGACTCAGAAGATTTATCGTGTCTGAACTTCTTAAGGAGAAAACATGCAGACATGATCAAATTTTACATAAAGGAAAGCTGCACATTCTTTTGGATTGTAGATTATAAAAAGAGGATGGAGTAAATTTGGAGAATAACAAGAAGTAACTGAGGAACAGATCAACCAGAGATGGTAGAAGGAGGTAAAGAGGCAAGGATAGGAACTGAAAACACTGAGAAATCCTCCTCTGGCAAGCTGATGTTAGAACCATCTGCACCCATGTGACAGGTATAGTTGATATTTGCCATTTGGGCCGAAAGGATATTATAAAATCCAGCACTTTTCAATAATATATGAATAAATTCATGTTTTTAACTAAAAGAAAATATTTTAATTGGAAAACTATTTATTTTTGAAAACCAAAGTATTTTACTTATATGTATTTAAAATGTAGTTTTAGATAAAAAGGAAAAAACAGATACCCCTCCCTATTTTGATGTATTTTGAGATATTAATCAGTATTTTTGTTTGTTTTGTTTATTTTTTCCCCTGTGACTTTACTCATTGAGGCACCTAGACTATGAACTAGACATTCCTTTTGGAAGAGTTTTCAAATCTTTAATTTTTTTAAATTTTAAAAAAGCCAAGATCCAGCCTTGAGATAAAAAAATTAGAAAAGCAACTGACAGGTGAAAGCCAGTTTTTCCTGTCCCCAAGATTGAAGATTCTCTATACTTGTGGAAAAGGAGAGAAGTCAGAGGAAAAGAAAAGAGCCTTGATGCTGGGTACTTGGACCTGTGCCCAGCTTTCTCTTCGATTCATTCTGAAGGAGGGTGGGGTATAAGTCTAAGGGATAATAGAACATCTTCCTCTGTATAATTTTGGGGAAGTCAAGAACAGAAGGAACATCACTTTTTTCTATTTAATCTGGAGTTCACCCTATGTTCACCCTATGCTAGAGTTCACCCACAGAGTTCACCTTATGCTAGCCCAGGAAGAATATAGTAAAGATGGCAGTATGGCATATTAGATTTACAAAGGGGGGACTCAAATAGCCTCACAGCCTACCTTTGGGGCCCAGCATAATGGTTGGAGGAGCAGCAAATCATTTCCCATAAGCCAGAGGCCAGTAGAGGGATGGGGTAGGGACTTTTAGTGTCTCATTAATTTTATCACTCTCCCAAAAGTTACAGAAACTAGTGTCCAATACAAGGAAGACACAACTGTCAGCTTTGTGGACTGGCAACCAGAACATACATCTCAGCAGATAATAGGATGGTCAGATATTGACAACTAACAACAGATGATAGCCCCCAGAACATATATGTAATCCCAGTATAACTAGGTTTGGGAGAGGGAACTTTGAGCTGACTGAGATTACTTTTCCAGCATCTAGTGTAATGGGGGCTTGAAATAGAAATTAAAACAACATTTCTTGTATACCTGAGTTTGTGGACTAAGATTTCTACCTTCTATTGTCAATAGTGATAGATCTGTGCAAGTTTCATATCTTAATATTGGTAACGTCTTCTTTAGATTCAATATGATCTATCAAAAACATTACAGTATAATAATTTTAATTGGTATATAAATTCAGATCTCAGTCCCAGGCAGATAGATGCTCAAATGGTAATTCTACCAGCACTAGCCAACATTTGCTAAATACATGCCATGTGCCAGAACTTGTCCTAAGCCATTTAGAAGGCCTATTTTGTTTTATCCTGTTAATAATCCTATGAGGTGAGGAAGCTAAATAAATTGCCAAAGTTTACAAAGTTTGAACTTTGTGAGATACAAGAATCTTTAACATAACTATTATGCCATTATGCCTAAAAATGAGTGAAATGCTGACTGCATCTTTAAAGTTACATAAACTCATAAAAATCCATGATTTTCCTAATCTTTAGTGTTTTTGTGTTAGAAAGTCTAAAGTAAATTCAAGAGGCCTCTTACTCAAGACACATCCTATAGTCTTAGCTTCTGTTTAACTCGAGTTTACAGAGAAATCAAGACTGCTGTGACCGTTTCCTTAGATAATCTGGTCATTGTGCTGGGCCTTTCCCCTCGGTCCTTCCCATTTGGCCCTGGACTCCCAAATCACTATTTTATATGTTGTTTTCACACTTAAGCTTCTGTACTTTAATTTGTTTTTCTGACGTGGCTCTGGGTCCCTGAAAACTATTTGTTTATTTGTCCTAGGTCAATTACTTCATTCTGAAACCCAGTATTCAGGAAAGTGGTAGAAAAAGGAGGCCTGGTTTTCAACAAAATACTCTTAGTAAGAGTAATTTGGTTTTGTCTTCTAATGCTGTGTTAGAAACCTTCTCAACTAGTAAAAACTAGCCTAAATAAGAAAGAGAAGAAAGCTTTTTCTGACCTTTACTTGACTTACATACTTTAGTAACATCTGCTTTGAAATATGACTCTCATCTTGCCATTTCCCCTCATAGTATATAGTCATAGGCAATTTTCTTTCATACCTCTCACCTAGGAATATGATATTGTTTTGAAGAAAAGTTTGAAAGTTAAACACAAATCTTTACTGAGAGTATTTGATATCTTTGTTATAAAAAATATGACTGAATAAAGTTACTCTTGAAGTTCTATTTTTATCCTTAAAGTTTAAAGAAAGGTAAGGGATTAGTAGTTATTATTAGATTTTTATGTTAAAAATTATGAACTTTCAATATATAAATTTCAGTTTTTCCCAATAGGGTTTATTGCTTCCTCTGTCTTTTCATATTCCTGTGCTGTCCATCAACTGTTTCCTATCCTTTTGGGATTTTCCTTAATTTCTGTTTGTATTACAATATCATATTTCTTTTATTTTAAATGATTTTAATTTCATTTTTAATATATAGTGAGAACACACTGTAATAATTTCTTTCACTTCTTTTAGCTTTCAAAATAACTTTGTCTTTTAAAAATTTTGCCTTCTAAATTAAGTCAAGCATTTTAGAATCTACATAGAAATAAATATTCTCTCTTCTCTGAATTTTCTGTATTTATAGAAAGTTCCATGTATCCAAATACTTTTTAAATGTAGAGATGCTTGGTAAAACAGAATCTCCAGCGTAATGAATATTTCTTCATTTGGATAATTCCATTGACAAAATCATGTTCAATAATTTGCAACTTTATGTATGCTTTTAGGTTTGAAGAAGTGTACTTTTTTTTTTCACCACAATAAAAATAGCTTTATTGTATTTTTATCTAATTGTGAAGGTAGCACATGTTTAGAGTTCATAATACCTATATTATAAAACAATTTAGCAGTTGTATGCAGTAGACCAAGTATACACATAGCAACATAGATCTAAAAATTATAGTAGTATGTAAAAATGTAAGGAACAGGATATCATACTATCTAAGTAAATCTAAATACCTACACAAAATACAAAAATATGCTTTGTAGAAATACATACAAACTAAAAGATTTATATAAAATACATTACAATAATGTGTGTGTGTGATGGAGGGAGGAGGTATTGGGTGATCTACATGGGAAACGGAGATAAAAGAGAACAAAAGAAGAAATTTCAGATAATAAAGAAATGTACAAAGAAGTTAAAATCATCCTCCATCCCAATACTTGGTGATGATCACAGTTAACATGCTTTGACATACGGCCATCCAGATAACACAAACACACTTTAAAGTAGAATTATAATCTGTTTTACAATCTTTAACAATAATACAATATAAATGTATTTATATATAATTGATGTAGTACATTCATGGATGTGCATAACTTATTTAATGACTACCTTATTGATATATATTTAGATTATTTGCAGTTTTTGGTTATAACCAAAGTTATAACCAAGCATTCTTGTACCTACAGCTTTATCTATTTGCTTTTTATAACCAGTATTATAACCAAGCATTCTTATGCCTACAGCTTTGTCTATTTGCTTTTTGTTAGAAATTTGCATTTAAATTCGTGAAACAAGCTGGGCACAGTGGCTCACACCTGTAATCCCCGCACTTTGGGAGGCTGAGGTGGGCAGATCGCTTGAGCCTAGGAGTTCAAGACTAGCCTGGGCAACATGGTACAACTCCATCTCTACAAAAAATACCAAAATTGGCAGGGCTTGGTGGTGCATCCCTGCACCCTAGCTGCTTGGGAGGCTGAGGTGGGACAATCACTTGAGTCCGGGAGATTCAGGCTGTGGTGAGCCATGATTGCTGCACTGCACTCCAGCCTATGTGACACAGTGAGACACTGTCAAGAAAAAAATATTGAAACATGTTATCAAATTGCTCTCCAGAAATGTACCATTTTTATATTCCCAATATGAAACTTTAAACCTTGGAAAAAAAACAAAAACAGAAACAAACAAACAAAAAAAACCAACAAAAACAAAATTATCTCCATATTCCAGACCATCCAAATGTCCAGCTCTCAGCCATAGCCCAAATTTACTCACAGTTTTTTCTGTTCAGTATTATGTGAGATGAAAGACTGTGAAATACTCTAATGTCCGTGCACAACTTACAATTTAGCATTGCCTTTATCTGATCTAAGTAAGCATCAGGGACTGAGAAAGCAGAAGGGATACACCTAGAACTGCCTCTCATTTATATGTATTCACTTCAGTAGTACATCAACTTTCTTGTGCTAAGTTTTGTATGTGCATCAGAATCCTGAAGTTAAAGCCTTTTGCTGGGTGTGGTGGCTCACGCCTGTAATCCAAGCACTTTGGGAGACTGAGGTGGGGGGATCACTTGAGGTCAGGAGTTCAAGACCAGCCTGGCCAACATGGTAAAACCCCATCTCTACTAAAATACAAAAAATTTAGCTTGGTGGCACACCTGTAATCCCAGCGGCACGCCTGTAATCCCAGCTACTCTGGAGGCTAAGGCAGGAGAATCGCTTAAACCTAGAAGTGCAGGTTGCAGTGAACCAAGATTGCACCACTGCACTCCAACCTGGGCAACAGAGTAAGACCCCATCTCAAAAAAAAAAAAAAAATTAAAGCCTTTCATTACTAATAGTGGGACCTGTGCTCTGAGAAATTGTGTTTTCTACTTCTCAGCCTCATTTCTAAAAAAAAAATTCCTAATTTTCCTTGATTGTTCTGACATCATTGATAACCCTATGCCCTAAATAGTTGAATGGGTTTTCAAACATAGCAACCAAATCAGACAGCAGTTCCGGTGCCACAGCTGGAGCGGCTTGGTGGGGTGGGCTGAGCCACGCTGTTGAGCCTGGCAGACTCTGAGCTTTGCCTATACCCATGCACTGCAGGGCCTTGGGTTAGCCACTTAATTCCCCCAAGTCTCACTTTCTTCAACTATTTCATGAAGTTAAGGATACTCACTTGGCTCTCTCTAGTATTTAGAGAAAATATCTCAACAAATATTTGTTAGTAAGTTAACTATTGGGAATAATAATGTAACAATTAGGAGTGATGAATGAGAAATGCCTAGAACCTAGCAAATATCAGTAAGTGATAGCTATTGCCATTATTAAAATAAAATATAGGGATGTTGTTGGAGACAAGCACATGGTGAAAAACTTCAAAAAGTCCTGATGGCTGGTAGGAGTCCATGGTTAGGTACTGAGTCTGAATCGAAAATGTGGGAATTGATATTGACAGGTTAGAGGAAGAAAGGGAGTTACTCTCAATGATGCCTGGCACTCTGGGTTACCAACAGCCTCTCCAAATAGAAAACACCCATGTAGCTTTTAACAACGTGCAAATGTGAATAATCAACTAATCAAGGCAAAGTCCTTAAGCTTTATCTACCCAACATCATTGCTATACCCAAAGCCACATTGCAGAAAGAATTGCTAGGTGCATATTTTCTTAATGTTACTATGTGGCAGGAATTTAAATTGAAAATCTCTTTTCAAGGCACATGTGCATTAAAAGAATATTATTCAAAGCTACCTGAGTGGTAATTACTATGTAAAGGCTAATTGACCTAATTAATCTAATGTGGGTCAGCAGCTCTATCATACCCAAAAAAGAGCATTTTCAAATGATATTTTTAAAAAAGAAACTCCAAAAGGAATTTCTTTAAATGAACCTCCTTAAATTTAGTGACTCTGGTTTATTTATTTCACGCAGATATTATATTGCTGGAGTGCCTGAGCGGGGATAAAAAGAGATAGAGACTAATTCTCTGAGGATACTAAGGAATATTCTGTTCATCACTCAGGGGAAGGCACTATATAAATTACATTATAACAATACTGCCTCTTTCTGATAACATACCACTGAGAGAAGAATTCAACATGATAAGAAGTCAAATTTACTATCATACTGTTTCGATTCTCTTGGTGATATGATAAAGTGCATGCTGATTCCTGCTTTTTATTTGATTAACTTCAGCTTCTCTGAATGCCAACTTGTCCCATTAGAAGTCTTGACTGCAAAATATAAACTGGGTCTGATAATATCTGAGTCCTATGACTATGGAAAGAACGTATAATCCACACCCATGATAGACAAAATAATGGATCCTGAAGATGTGCACACATTCTAATCCCAGAAATTCCATAAATATGTTACCTTACAATGGCAAAAGGGACTGTGCACATGTGAAATTAAGGATCTTGAGATGAGATTATCCTGGATTATCTGAATGGGCACGATGTAATCCCAAGGGTCGTCAATGTAATCCCAAGGAGGGAGGCAGGAGAGTCAGAGAAGGAGATGTGACGATGGAGCAGAGGTCAGAGAGAGAATGAGAGAGGGAGCTAGATTTGAAGATGCTACATCACTGGCCCCGAAAATGGAAGAAGGGCCCTAAGTTACAGAAAGAATGCAATCCTGGGATTTTGAAATCAAACACCAGCTTTCATTTTCACTCAGGGACACTGATTTTTTGGACTTTTGGCCACCAAAACATAAATTTGCATTGTAAGGTAATAAATGTGTGCTATTTAAAGCTGCTAAGCTTGTGGTAATTAATTTGTTACAGCAGTAACAGAAACTAATACCATGTTTTTGGACTCACGACACAGAGCTACCTTCATATCATTTTAGTTGGGTTGAACTGACTTTCCCAAACTACGTGATAACCGAAGACAGAACTATGACCACAAACCAGGGAGACCCTACAGCAGAAGATCTGGCTTTGCTTTTTTATTTTCAGCATAAACTCACTTCACTTCTTTGTTCCTATATATTTTCAGGCTTTTTGAGAAATGGAGTGCTAGTGAAGGTTTGTAAGTGTAGGAAGAAACCAGTCCTTTCATGAGTTAATTCCTTTCTCGCAGGTTTTAAAACTCAAAGACAGTATGTCAAAACATATTTACAACTATAAACAATGTCTTTTAATCATTTGGCTTCTGTTTTGTGCTCAAAAGTAAACAAGAGTGAACCACTTGGAGGATGAGGAGAAAGTTCACAAAACCTTTAGAAGGTAAGTAAGTGTCTTCACCAGGAGTCACAAGCTGTGGATATGCCATTGGGCAGCTGATCAAAATTTCACATGGGGCCAAGGAGTTGAATAATGATAATATTAACATCTACTGTGCTAAGGAGCACTTGAATCACAGTAATGAACATATGCATTATCTCATTGTCCCATACTTACCCCTTTTTTCATTTGAGGAAATTAAAACTTAAGAAATGACACTATTTCCACCTTACATATATGGTGGACTCACTGTACACTTGTGTTGTTACCTCTATTCTATGTCCTTTGTCTTCTCCACATCAGAACCTAACAACTTGGAAAGTTTTCTATGTGATGCAGTCATGGTGGGCTCATTTTCTTGATTTTCTGTGTGCTGCCTACCCAGGAAAATTCCTGAGAATGCAAGAAGAGTTTACTAGAGGAAACACATTATCACCAAGCAAAGTCCTATTCCCAAGGGCAGGTAGTAGAGAATGGCTAGACAATGCAGGACAAGCTTGGCTCTCTCTGAAGTGCACTAGTTCTTACTGGCCCAGTGGAAAAGCTTGCTAACTGATGCCATGATGGTGACTTTATTAGAAGTAAGGTAGACAATGAAAATAAATATTTTGCACATTTTGATTCCAATCATTGCAATCGTACCACTGAGGAAGAAAAGCTGAAGGAATTCAATGAGACCAATTAGGATAAATGACAAGCTTTCTGATGAGCATGGATGAAAGGTAGCCAGGATGACACCCCCAAGGTATTGGAGTAACTCAGCAAAGAACACTGGGAATGAAGACTAAAGCTTAGAACAAGATAAACATGCTAAAGAATGGCTGGGCATGGAGTTTGAAATCAGCCTGAACAATATAGCAAGACCATGTCTCCACAAAAA
>NW_016107481.1:1249432-1257431 GCF_001604975.1 Cebus imitator | reverse complement strand
AAAAAAAAAAAAAAAAAAAAAAAAAAAAAAAGCTAAAGAAAACATTACATTCAGAACAGAAAGAGTTCTGGGAAGAGAAAGGCCACAGCTTGAAAATAGTGATGCTAGGTTAACATACAACAATGAAGCAGTAGAACTTTACTCCTGTTTTACTACCTTTATCCCCCCTGAGCAAAGAAATGGCTCATCAGAGTTGAGTGAAAAGGACAGAAATAATAAGGAATTGGAGGCCCAACTTGTTTAAGATTCCACATCTAAATCATTGTATCCCAAGGGATGGTAATATCATATTGATTGTGAAAACAGGTTTTGGTGGAGTCAGATGTAGTATCTACTGTGCTCTCCTGGCAAATGGTTTGACAGCAATAAATTTCAGTAGTAACTACCTCACAGGGCTAGGGTGATAATTCAGTGTAAAGCACTTTAACATAGTATCTGGGACATAATAAATATATGATAGCTATTCATTTTATCATTTGGTATTTTCATTGACTTAATTGAAATGACATCAGTAATCTTTAAGAAATTGTGCAAAAAGAATAAATATGAACAGTCAGTAAGACTAGAACTAATAATTTTAACGATAGTTTTTCTAATTTATAAAGTAAGTAGGGATCCTAGGAATAGCATGAGTTCAGTAAGAATAAGCCATACCAACCTAAGGGCATTTTCCTTTTTTTAAAGGACCACTTACTGGAAATCAAAAGAATTTTATGTACAGAGTATTAGGATTTCAGCATGACCAAGAATCTCTTTTGAGGCTTATGAAAGAACTGTGGGCTGCTTATGACAGAGAGGGGATTTTTAACTTGCTGAAAAACCAAAATGGTGCTAGTTAAGAAATATTCCAAATCAAGAAAAAATGTATTAGGAGGAATAACTTAGAGGGTGATCCCTCAGCCCTAAATTTTTCAACAGTTTCACCAATGATTGCTATGCTGACATCTGCAGGATGCTAATCAATGAAATGATGTTGAGTTACAAAATTCAAATTCAAAATATTTTGCAATGGCTGAAACAACAGATCAAGTCTAACACTAAGAAGTTTGTCTACAAAAATAGTCTAGTATTTTACTTTAGTTCAATATCAAGCAGAGGATGGGGTACATGTCTTAGAAGTGTGTATTATTTAAAGGTTTTATTCAAGAGCAAGACCTTGAATGTCAACCTAAAATAATTAAAAAAAAAAAAAAGGTCAGAATATAGTTTAAAGAGAATTTATTCAAGCACAAAGGTTGAGGGCTACATCCTAGGACACACTTCCAGGTTGCCTTGGGACTTGCTCTGGAGAACAAAAGAGTGGCTCAAGTTTTTAAAGAAAAAAAAGAACCAATCAGGAGAAGGGTTGATTACCGAAGTTATTTGTCAGTAATTCTCATTGGTTTAAAAAAATAACACTGGATGGCGATTGACTATACATTGCTAAATGGTATTTTGTGGCTATTTGGCATCAAGATGATCTATGGCCCATATAACAAGTGGCTTCAAGAGGTAATTATTTCGCTCAAGGGGGAGTGAGATATGACTGGTGTTACATTTTAAACACCTTTCTGGGCCTCATAATTTAAAGGGAGTCACATTCCTCAGATAAAAGTTTTTTTTTTCTTTTTTATTCCCCCCTTTTGATGAAAATCTTTCTTCTTGAAAGCACTTGTGATCAAAATCTGACGTCAAAGTGTCCCTTGTCACTGGGAAGGCTCATTTCCAGATAGTCCTGTCCCATGTCAAAGGGGGAAATAGAGGCAATCTCAGTGAGGATTTTTTAAAAGAGTGCCCGAAAGCTGATTTGGGATGGCATCACAGTGTGGCAGAAGTGAGAACTCAGTCAAGCCATTGATTTATGTAGCTGCTGTTGCCTGTTGAAAAACACCATGATTTTAGTTTTCTCAGAAGTAACACATAAGGATTACAACCAAAGAGAATTGGTATGCCAGAATGGAAAAACAAAAACAAAAACACCCAAATCTGTTCCTTTAGAAAGCCAATTAAAAACATTAGGAAGAAAATTAAATCCAAGCTCTTCTTTTGAAACTTATTTTAGCCATGAAATAATTCAGGATTTAGTCCAAATGATAGGAAAATAATAAAACTCAAAAACAATGGTCAGGGCTAGAATCTAATAACAGGTGTGCTATAGTTTTTCTCTGAAACTTAATTTCTCTCTCCAGTTTCCCATTTCTACCAAAGATAGATAGATAAATCTTTGGTAGGACCAATTTACCTAAGACCAATACTAAATAAATTTTAGCATTATATTTGGCCTGATTATTTCCATAAAATATAACAAGAATAGTGATTGGCTGTATAGGCTTCCTTTTTTATTTTTTATTTATTTTTTCTGTCTTTACAGGCTGTTAAAAGTTTCCTTTTTAAGTTGGTTTTGCTGGAACTCGATCATAAGGAATTGCAGATTAGACTTTTAAAAGCTTCTTGAAGTTATAAAGCCAAGCCGAAAACTCAGCATCAGACTGTGCCTTTAATACCTTTAATTACTTATGAATTGGGTGAATTCTTCTCTTTTTGAGGTCCCCAAATATCTGGAGGTTCCTGGCCCTATCAGAAAGCAATATTTTTTACTTACCACAAGGTCAGGAGCCTTGTAAGAGAACCATGTAGACAAGGTACCAGGCTAGTTCTGTAAAGTCAAGTTAATTCCTCAAAGCAGTCTGGTCATATCTGAAAAGACGTCATTCCAGTCAAAGCCTTGGGAAAATTACTGGTGTCTCCAATTATGTCCTATTGTAAAAGAAAACAGATTTTTATTGAACTTATGTAAATTCCTTTATTGCTATAAAATAAGAATACTCACAAACAGTTTCTGAATTCTGGAGGAAACAGGTAGAGAGAAAGGCACCATTTTTGTTCACAAAAATATGCTTGGCTGGGCATGGTGGCTCATGTCCATAATCCCAGCACTTTGGTAGGCTGAGGCAGGTAGATCATTTGAAGCCAGGAGTTTGAGATTAACCTGGCCAACATGGTGAAACCTCATCTCTACTAAAAATACAAAAATTAGCTGGGTGTGGTGGCACACACATGTAATCCCAGCTACTATGGAGGGTGAGGCATGAGAATCACTTGACCCTAGGAGGTGGAGGTTGCAGTGGGCTGAGATTGTGCCACTGCACTCCAGCCTGGTGGCAGAGCAAGACCTAGTTTCCAAAAAAAAAAAAAAAAAAAAAAAAAAAAAAAAAAAAAAAAAAAAAGTATACTTTGCCCAAATTGCTATAAGCTATAAATAGCTCAAAAGAAAAAAAGTTTGACTCTGGAAAAAAAATATTACTACTTCAGGTGGAGCCCTTTAATGAATAGGGCAAAGAAGATATTTGCAGCTTCCGGGCCTAATATTTAAATATGTAAAAAGCAGGCACAACTGGAGGACAACACATCTAAATCTTTAAAAATCAAGGATCTCACTTTTATATTGAATCCTGGCTCCCAAAAAAGGGGTAAAGAAACACCATGACACCAGATCACACAGGCTTCCCCAGCGTACCTCGCTACAAAGACATTCTCCTGGCTGGTAGGTAACCCAATGTCAATCAACCCCCTCTGTGAACAACCCATCCCCTATAAGAGTTTTATCCCTTGGTGGTGAGCACTCTCATGACTCCAAGTGTGCATACCTTCACTTTTATTTAAATGCACAAGGATCCTTTTTTTTTTTTGAGATGGAGTCTTACTCTGTTGCCCAGGCTGGAGTGCAGTGGTGTGATCTTGGCTTGCTACAACCTCTGCCTCCTGGGTCCAGGCAATTCTCCTGCCTCAGCCTACTGAGTAGCTGGGACTACAGGCATGTACCACCATGCTTGGCTCATTTTTTTGTGTTTTTAGTAGAGATGGGGTTTCACCATGTTGGTCAGGCTGGTCTTGAACTCCTGTCCTCAAATGATCCACCCACCTCAGCCTCCCAAAGTGCTGGGATTACATGTGTGGGCCACCATGCCGGGGCCCCAAGGATTTTCATAGTTTTGAGTTTTACATTTAAGTCTTTAATATGTCTTGAGTTAATTTTTATATAAGGTGTAAGGAAGGGGTCTGGTTTTGATTTTCTGCATATGGCTAACCAGTTTTCTGAGCACCGTATATTAAATAGGCAATCCTTTCCCCATTGCTTGTTTTTGTCAGATTTGTTGAAGATCAGATGGTTGTAGAGGTACAGTCTTATTTCTGATATCTCTATTCTGTTCCATTGGTCCATGTGTCTGTTTTTGTACCAGTACCATGCTGTTTTGGTTACTGTATCCTTGTAGTATAGTTTGAAGTCAGGCAACATTATACCTCCAGCTTTGTTCTTTTTGCTAGAGTTGTCTTGGCTATACGGGCTCTTTTTTGGTCTCATATGAATTTTAAAGTAGTTTTTTTTCTAAATCTGTGAAGAATATCAATGATAGTTTAATGGGACTAGCATTGACTCTATAAGGCTGGGTGTGGTGGCTCATGCCTGTAATCCCAGAACTTTGGGAGCCTGAGGTGGGCAGATAACCTGAGGTCGGGAGTTCAAGACCAGCCTGACCAACATGGTGAAACCACAACTCTAGTAAAAATACAAAATTAGCTGGGTGTAGTGGCGCATGCCTCTAATCCCAGTTACTCTGGAGGCTGAGGCAGGAGAATTGCTTGAACCCATAAGGTGGAGATTGCAGTGAGCCGAGATTGCGCCATTGCACTCCAGCCTGGGCAGCAAGAGCAAAACTCCATCTCAAAAAAAAAAAAAAATCATTGAATCTATATGTTATTTTGGGCAGTATGGCCATCTACATCTAGAACATTTAGGACATTTAAAGACATAGACACTGGCAAAGATTTCATGAGGAAAACATCAAAAGCAATTATAACAAAAGCAAAAATTGGCAAACGAAATGGAATTAAACTAAAGAGCCCTGCACAGCAAAAGGTACTATCATCAGAGTGAACAGACAACCTAGAGAATGGGAGAAAATTTTTGCAAGCTATCCATCTTACAAAGATCTAATATCCAGAATCTACAAGGAGCTTAACCAAATTTACAAGAAAAAAAAAAAAAACCATTAAAAAGTAAGCAAAGAACATGAACAGACACTTCTCAAAAGAAGGCATACATGTGGCCAACAAACATGAAAAAAGCTCAGCATCACTGATCATTAGAGAAATACAAATCAAAACCACAATGAGATATCATCTCATGCCAGTCAGAATGGTGGTTATTAAAAAGTCAAGAAACAACAGATGCTAGGGAAGTTGTGGAGAAATAGGAACATTTTTATACTGTTGGCAGGAATGTAAATTAGTTCAATCATTGTGGAAGACAGTGTGGTGATTCCTCAAAGACCTAGACGCAGAAATACCATTTGACCCAGCAACCCAATTACTAGGTATATACCCAAAGGAATATAAATCATACTATTATAAAGATACATCCACACGTATGTTCACTGCAGCACTATTCACAATAGCAAAGACATGGAATCAACCCAGAGGCCTATCAATGATAGACTGGATAAAGAAAATGTGGTAATGTGGTACATATATACGATGGAACACTATGCATCCATAAAAAGGAACAAGATAATGTCCTTTCCAGGGACATGGATGGAGCCGGAAGCCATTATCCTCAGCAAACTGACACATGAACAGAAAACCAATACCACATGTTCTCGATAAGTGAGAGCTGAACAATGAGAGCACATGGACACACTGGGGCCTGTTGGGAGTGGGTGAGGGGAGGGAGATCATCAGGATAAATAGCTAATGCATGTGGGGCTTAATATCTAGGTGATTAGTTGATAGGTGTAGCAAACTAAAACTGCCTTTGCAAAATTATAACTGAGGAAATTATGACAGTGAAAGAAATCAGACCTAACTAACTCCATCTTGCTTCTAACCTTTAAGCTGTCCTTGTTCATTCTTCAGCATAGGCCAAAATAACTTTGGGAAGGAAATTAGCTCGTGGTTTGACTCTGAAACAAAATTGATAACAGCTCTTTCCTGCAAAACACTCTTTCTTGCCTAGAAACCAGTCTGCCTTTGCAGAACTAGCAAATTAGCTACAAGATCCGAAATTACAGTTTAGGGGTCATGCAGCCTCTGGCTTCAAATGTCTGAACCTCCCCAAATTGCTCCTGGAGATAACATCACTATTGTAAAATCTAAGACCAGTGCTTGAGATATTTTGCAGACCCTTTACTGATGGATCAGCTAATCGTACACAGACCAGTAATCTGGCTCAACCAGTTCTGCCAACTCACCCAGGAACAGAAAACAGCAAGAAAACTCACTTGGACCCCTTATGATTCCATCTCCAACCTGACCAATCAGCACTTTCCACTTCCTTAACCGCTACCCACCAGAAATTCTGATCCCTGAATGCTCAAGAAGACTGATTTGATTAATAAAACTCTGGGGCGAGGCCTGATGGCTCACTTTTGTAATCCTAGCACTTTGGGAGGTCAAGGTGGGCAGATCACCTGAGGTCAGGAGTTTGAGATCAGCCTGGCCAAAATGGTGAAACCTTGTCTCTACTAAAAATACAAAAATTAGCTGGGCACGGTGGCAGGTGCCTGTAATCCCAGCTGCTCAGGAAGCTGAGGAAGGAGAATCACCTGAACCTAGGAAGCGGCGCTTTCAGTGACCCGAGATTGTGCCACTGTACTCCAGCCTGGCAACAGAGTGAGACCCTGTCTCAAACAAAAACAAAAACAAACCAAAAAAATACTCTGGTCTCCTGCACAGCCAGCTCTGCATGAATTACTCTTTCTCTATTGCAATTACCCTGTCTTGATAAATTGGTTCTGTCTAGGCAGCACTGCAAGCTGAACCCCTTGGGTGGTTACATAACCAGTATGGCACACATTTACCTTTGTAACAAACCTGCACATCCTGCACATGTATTCTGGAATTTAAAATTAAATTAAAATGTAAAAAACTAAATAAAAAAATAATAAAATAATAAATGCACAAGGAAATGAATATTTCCTTGTAGTAACTACCATTCATTGCAACTGTAATCACCCAATGATTCACCTTCCTGGCTGCTTAGACACAAAGGGTTTATCAAGGCAGGAGAATTGCAATCATGAAAGAGTAATTGATACAGAGCCAGATGTGTGGGGTGACTGGAATTTGATTATTACTCAAATCAATCCTCTGGACCATTCGGGGATCAGAGTTTTTAAGGATAATTTGGTCGTATGGGCTTAGTAAGTGGGGAGTGCTGATTGGGTGGGTTGAAGATGAGATTACAAGGGGTTGTTGACTTCCCTTCCTGGGTGGGATCGCAAAACTGTCTGAGCTGGATAATCAGTCTGGGTGATGTCATCTGCTGCACTGGAATGCAGGGCCTGCAAAATACTTCAAGCACTGATCTTAGATTTTACAACAGTGATGTTATTCCCAGGAGCAATTTGGGGAGGTTCAGACTCTTGCAGCCAGAGGCTGCATGGCCCCTACACCGTGATGTCTAATTTTGTAGTTAATTTGTTAGTCCTACAAAGGCAGACTGGTTCCCAGGCAAGAACGGTTTTTTGCAGGGAAAGGGCTATTATCCATTTTGTTTCAGAATTTAAACTATAAACTAAATTCCTTCCCAAGGCTAGTTCGGCCTACATCCGGGAATGAACAGAGACAGTTTAGAGGTTAGAAGGAAGATGGGGTTGGTTAGGTGTGATCTCTCTCATGACAAAATTATTTTCTCAGTTATGATTTTTGCAAAGGCGATTTCACAGCAACTGTCAGCCACCCCTCCCCGCCAAGAATGCAGCTCTCACCAGTGATCCACCAGTCATCCTACATACAAAACCAGATTGTCTCATGGTTCACCAATAATCTCTGGTACCTCTAAAAGCCAAGGAGATCGGGTAATTAATGTAAAAGACAGTAGAGCTTTAGACCTGAGAGGAACGTGTCTGTGACTCTTCAGACTAAGATCTTAAAAAGCAGATGAATGGTAACTCTTTCTGTGTCACTTAAGGGGTCTGAGTCATTAGAAGTTCCCTCTAGATTTCCTTTTTTTTTTTTTTTT
>NW_016107481.1:1204912-1249382 GCF_001604975.1 Cebus imitator | reverse complement strand
AACCTCCACCTCTCAGGTTCAAGTGATTCTCCTGCCTCAGCCTCCTGAGTAGCAGGGATTACAGGCATGCGCCACCAGGCCCAGCTAATTTTTTGTTTTTAGTAGAGACAAGGTTTCAATATGTTGGTCAGGATGGTCTTGAACTCCTGACCTCAAGTGATCCACTTGCCTTGACCTCTCAAAGTGCGGGATGACAGACGTGAGCCACCACACCCGGCCTAGATTTCTTCGCTTCATGTAACACTGAAGACAGCAAATAGGAAGGAAGAGCTTGAGTATCAGCTTTTAACCAAGCTGACCTCGGACCATAGAACAGCTTTTAAAAAATTCTTTTAAATATCTAATGTCAGATTTTAGCCAGGAAAAACAGCTGAAATTCCAGGATTTTGAACTTTTTTTTAACTGAAGCTACCCTCCAAGTGACTCACTAAACCAATAAGCTTTAACCAACATACCTTCACCAAGGACACATGGGGCATCTCCAGTGAGGTGCAAAGCAGTCCTTACAAGATCCAGAACCAACCTAAAAATGGTTCAAAGAAAGGATGGTTTTGTTAGCCACAACAGGAAAACAACCCACATTGATCTGGCCATATTTTTCAGGGTCTCAGCTTCTTAGCTGGTGATTTATACACAAGGACCAAAAGCTGTTTGCCCCTAGAGATGGAAGAAGACAGAAAATCAAAAGTTGTTCATGGAAGGGGAAAGGATCGATAACAAATGGGTGCTCCAAATGTCAAAAGTCACACAAATATCAAACCACAGGAACTGGTTCCCTGTATGGGAATTGAACCAGGCCATGGCAGTGAAAGCACAGAATTTTAACTACAAGACTATATGGTGGAGCAGCCTTCATTGGGTCCCACAGCAGCTCCAAAGTAGGCTGTTTGAACTTAGGAAGGACTTGAGCTTTGTTTTAGGTCAGATTCTGGCTCTTTAATTTTGCCAAGAGAATTTCTTTTTTTTTTTTGAGACAGAGTATTGCTCACACCCAGCTAATTTTTGTATTTTTAGTAAAGACGGGGTTTCACCATGTTGGCCAGGATGGTCTCGATCTCTTGACCTCATGATCTGCCCTCCTCGGCCTCCCAAAGTGCTGGGATTACAGCCGTGAGCCACCGTGCCCGGCCACTGAGAGAATTTCTAAGGCTAGCCATGATACTATTATTCATCTTAAAAAAAATTTTTTTTTCTGATCTCCTAAAAGTACAAATAGGCAATTGCTTAGAATGAGAGATTTTTTTTTTAATTTAGGAGTTATTCTAATTTAAAGGAGCCATCTTTTATAGAATTTCCCATGGTGTACTTATTCCAATAGCAAGAAAATCCAATTATTATAGCAAAAATTATACTAGAGTCCCTATACCCAAGACTAGTCACACAAATCCTTTTCTCTCATTAATCAACATTTTGCAGAGGAAACAGAGTAAACAATGGTTTTGGATGGTAACATCCACTCAATCTGTTAACGGTGGAGGGTGCCCGGGTTCTTGGTGTCTTGAACAAAGAATTGGACAAAAAGCACAAACAAACTAAGGGAGAAATGAAATAATTTATTGAACATGAAAGTATACTCCACAGTGTGAGAGCAGGCCTGAGCTTGGGGGCTCAAAGTCCTCATTACAGAATTTTGGGGAGTTTAAATACACCCTAGAGGATTCCATTTGTTACTTGGGGTATGCCCTATGTAAATGGAGAGGATGAAGTAAAGTTACAAAGTCATTTACTTGACCTATGTCCTATGTAGAGAATATTTTCTGTCAGAGCTGAAGTGTGAATCAGCCTTATGTTCTCTGCCTCCAGACTCTATTTTCCTGCCTCACCTTCCCTGTGAGAGATATGATCCCCATAAATCTTTAAGGGAGGCAGAGGGACCAATTGTCTTTCTTTTTTGTAATTACTTCATGCTGGCTTGGGGCGTAGTCCCTACCTATGTGGGATCACAGAACTCTTGCCCGGCTCAGTCTGGTGGAGGTAGGGTAGCTCCTTGATGGCCAGGGATGGTGTCTTCATCTGGAACTGAATGGAACCTTTGTTTCATGATCATCTGAAGCTTGATGGTCTCTAGGTGACAGAGAATTAATTTGATTCTGAAAATGTAATGGCAACTTCAGGGAGTGGATACCTATGCGGTCAGAAATGTTTGTTTTAGAGATTTGCAGGAGAAAAAAACCAAAACCTGGTTCTAGAATCTATGTGTTTCCTTAAAGTTTTAGCATGAGCAACTCCATTTTGGTTTGGGTTTGTTTGTTGGGGCCTAGTGCATGAGCTTAGCTCAAAACAATGGCCTCCCATAATTTGGTTTTTAAAAAATCCCCCTTTTTGGTCAGGTTCTCACTTAGGTGAGAGTGTGATCAAAACTTAAGGCCTCAGTGACACTCTCAGTTACCGTCATTGTGAGTTTCTGGTCTCAGCACATCATTTATAGGTTTCCTCGCAGTGGCACATTTCTTTCAGCTCCTGTTATTTCAGTTGAAGAGAGACCGTATGACATTCTAGAGATGGCTGCATGCAAGCATTTAAACCTTTAAGAGAATACAGTGCACCAGGGAGACTCTTATTATGACTACTGGGAGGATAATACCAAGAGTTTGAAGTATGCTCCTACCTAAGGTCCCCATAAACCAAACCTCCTAAAATCAAACAGATCAAAGAATGAGCTAGATAAAGTTTACTCAGTAACTAAGCAATTTCTTTGTCAATCCCTTATCACTAAATTTCTATAATCTTCATTAGAAGTACTTCTGAATAGGCCTCAAGTGCCAGCAGCTACATAGGTGCTTTTCTGTTTAGCTAATTCTATTATTTAGCATGACTTTCACAAGACAATTTAAAGTCTATTGTGTAACTGTAGCCTTTATAGTAGAATTTGCTGTAGAGCATATTGTGCAGGATACATTTCTAATCATTGCTTCTTTTACTTTAAACGATGGAAAAAGGACCTAACAAATGATGCCCTTTTAGAAGAGTGAAGGCCTCCCGGCAATGTTCTTACCCATGATGTGGGTCAAGAGGAGAGAACCAATGTTTTGTTTTTGACTGATTCTGAGGTAACATATGTACCATTAAAGTTTCTTACCTACATTGGACCTTCATCCTTTATCTGTCAAAGTGAAAGGTAGTCCATGTATAAGGCTTGCTGCAAACTCTTTCACAAATAAAAGTACACCCCATTAGTGTACATAACAGACCCCTTTTCCACTTCTACTGTTCATAGAGGCATAAGAGAGATAAAACATTCAAAGATAAGAGTTTCCTGACAGTAGAAGTCTTAATCTGTGAACTTGGGAAAAGCTGTTCTCATCAAGGATGGCCTCTTCTTCTTGGGAGAAATTTCCTGGTTAACTTTTCTTCAAGGGTTCCAGTGGGTGCACAGTTCCGAAAGTGCAGAAGGACCCTTCTCAGTTGCGAGACCATGAACCCAAAGCCCAAAGCCCCAAAGTGTTGTAGTAGTGTGGATGGCAGGGACAGTCTTTCTCTGATGTTTCCAGAAGATTCAAACCATAAAAAGCTAGCTTTTACCTGGTGAAAAATATGCTGTAGCATAATAATCTATTGTTATAACATCAGTCCTCTTGCATGGGAAAGCTTTTATACAACCAGAAAACATGCATTGAAAATAACAATTGAATGAAATCACTTTATAAAATGTTTAAATGGCCCACCAGGTGGCCACATGTACCTGAAGCTTTAATTGTTTTCCCAGGAATATGGGATCAAGCATTAGTTATAAATTATTTCAATCAATTTCAGTATTAGCTGGTTTAACATGAAAATCTTTTCTTGATATTCAATTAATTTTTTTTATTTTGGTTAGTAGCTTTATATAAGGAAAGTTGGTGGTTTACAATAACTTAACATAATAACTATGATTGTGATTGGTAGCATATACTTAGACATTAGAATTCCAGAAATCCCATACAATTTTGGAATAGGTATTAGTATTATCCACAAAAATATAACCTAAAGAAGATATAACAGCATTCTAGCAATCCCATGTACCTAAACACATCAAATAATCCTGTTTCCCTCTTTTCTGGATGTTTTCAGGGGCCCGCTGATCCATCCAGAAAGCCAGACATTAGGAAAGACAATTTTGAAACTGAAGTTTGATTTTGGAATTCTGGATTACCATTAATTATATTTTTTACCAAACTCATGACAGAAATTTTAAAGAAGCAAAAACCTTTTATAACCTTAAAAAACACACACATGGCCAGGCACAGTGGCTCATGCCTGTAATCCTAGCACTTTGGGAGGCTGAGGTGGGCAGATTGAGCTCAGAAGTTTGAGACCAGCCCATCTCTACTACAATACAAAGAAATTGGCTGGGCTGGTGGTGTGTGCCTGTCGTCCCAGCTACTCGGTAGGCAGAGGTAGGAGAATTGCTTGAACCCAGGAGGCAGAAGTTGCAGTGAGCCTTGCAAGATTGCACCACTGCACTCCAGCCTGGACGACACAGTGAGACTCCATCTCTAAAACAAACAGACAAAGAAAACACACACACACACACACACACACTCTACTGTTCTTACACACCTTGCATGTAAAACTGTTTCTAATAGTCTTAATTGCATGTTACAATGGTGACTCCTGGAAATTTTAACTTTAATGTGAAACCTAGTAAGTTATGTTCCGATAAGGTTTGACTGTTTCCAGCATAGGTAGGGCATGGCCAACTCCACATGCATGTTCCCAGGTGTCTTACCTAGCTAGAAAGCAGTCGAGTTGAACAATTTCCAAAAGCTGAAGCACTTTATCACCTTAAAGCATTTAGCAAACCTAATGTTTGAACATAATTTAGAACACATGTTTACATTTGGAAGACAATTGTATTTTACCAATAATCTTTAAAACTGTCTTTATTTCCCAAAGATTAGCAAAGTCATATGAACTAAAAAGCACTACACTTTCTACTTTTCTGACAAAATATTTAAGTTCTTCTTCTTATTAAACCAATTAACTTAAAACTTCACAGAGGCAATTAACCAGTTTGAACAGAGCAAAAGTTGTCAGAGACTGACTGGTAAGATATTGTTTCCCTTTTGTCAGTTTGCCAAGTTTCTGGTTTTCTCTTTCTGAGTGGCCCTGGTGATCCTGTTTTGACTGTATGCAGACAAATACATTGCCATGAATTAAGAATATTCATAGAGAGTTTATAAATTTTGGAGAAACTACGCAGAGAGAGAAATACGACTGAAATTCTATTTGTAAGGCTATACTCAACAGACTTAAAGTATTAGGAAGCCTAAAATCTGAAAAGCTAGCTTAAGGATAAAAATCTGGTGTGCTCCATTAATTCCTGCAGCCTGACAAAAGTAGCCTAGGAATTCTAGACAAAAGTAACGAATGACAACTTGCTAGAAATGCATAGGAAACAAAATAACTATTCACAGAACCAGACAACAGCTTTCCACTAGCATGTTTTTATATATATGGATACACAAGCAAAGCCAGAGGAGAATAAACAGCAAACAAATGAATACTAGAAGCAAAAATAAATAAACAAAAACCAACCCTAAACTTTCATACTTAATTTACCCTGGAGGCTACAGTGTTACCTAGGGCCCCAAAAACCCCACATATTGAATATTTTATTTCTAATATGCAATTCAGTATCCTTAAGTTCACCAATATCCCTATACATTCTGTGTAATCAAGAAATTCACTTTAGGCATGTGACCAATAAGTACTTTAGCACTATACATGCAAAACAGTAAACATAGTGTGAAGCAATGCAAGCACGTATGTGAGATTTGGCTTCGCACTAAATCCAGCTTCATGTTTAACTATATTAAAAAAGAATTGCCAAGCTGCCACTGCATTTTTACAATACTTCTTAATCAAGACTAAGAGCTTTAATTATGAAAATGGTAATTAGCCAAATGTTTCCAATTCTTTATCAGGTTTTAAAGAATATTTTATTATTTAAACTTTTTCCACTCCTTTCTTCCCTACTTAATTCCTTACTACATTGTTTCATAAATAACCTTTTCAAATCTGTAATTTGAACTAACTTTTAGATAACTTCTGAATTAGACAAAATTATTATTTTTCCACTAATAACATAACCCTTTCTGGCATATTTTGTACACAGAATTACACGTTAACTAGAATTTTATCCTTAGTAAACTAAAATTTTAATGAAACCCTAAAACTCAAGAAATCCTGAACTATTAGATATGGATATTTATAGGTAAGAACAATTCCACAATTTTAGAAATATTCCTACACATTACAACTCTTTTTTAATAGGAAATGACCCAGATATCAAATGAGCATTGAAAATAATTTTATTTTAATTTACACTAAAAGTTTACCTAAAACAATTATCCTATACTTTGTACTTAATTTTTTACTTTTAACAAGGGAGACCTGAGACATCAATCAGCACATGTAAAACAAATACTGGTTTGGCCCAGAAAGGCGGGACAACTCTAGGCCAGGAGGGGCTTGAAGGCTTTCAGATCACAGGTGGGAGCCAAACTGTTGCGTTCTTTCCAGTTTCTGATTACCCTTTCCAAAGGAAGCAATCAGATACACATTTACCTCAGAGAGGCTTTGAAGAGGATGGGAGGCAGGCTCACCCCAAGCAGCTCCCCGCTTGAATTAACACTGACATTTAAAAATATCTAGCAATGACAAACATAAAATTCGACAAAATGTATGCTGACAATTCTGAAGGCCTTTTTAATTTTATTCCACCAATAATTTTAAAGGTAGCTTGTTTAGTAAAGTTATTCTTAAGTCACATGAACTTGAAAATTGCTTAGGCTTATTTACTTAATTTATGAACGCTCTTTTACTTACAAGCCAATTTGGTAGACACAACATATAATAATAAGTGCACATACAAATAAACATATCTAGACATGTATACACACACATAAACGAAGATCCAATAGCTTGGAACCTTAGCCATGAGATAGCAATACAAGCTTGCCAGTTTCACTTTGCCCCAGTAGATAATTCAAGGTAGGCTGTGAGCCAAAATTTTGGGTAAAGCAGTCTCCATGGCAGTTTGATTTTTAGGGCTAAACCTTCCCAGACTCCAAGGAGCATGGGGGTCAAACAGTACCACAGAATGGTGTCACATGTTCACCAGGCCTCCTTCTTGGAGCAGCAGCACCAAAGCCTGGATACATGCAACACCATCCCACTTTCTCATTAAACGGTATACTTCAGATTCTAAACAATTTTGGAGCCAAGCAGCATTGCAACTTCGAGAGAAAATTCTAAGAAGAGCTTAATACTAGATCTCAGAACCTCTACCAAGAGCATCCTCTTTGGAGAGTCGGAGGTCTGGAGGATCCCCCACGGCATTCTGTGGAGTCCAATCTTAGAGTTCCAGACACCTTTGGGCTTACTTAGGTGGGTACCAGCGCCACTTTGCATGCAGCCCCCCCAGAGTCTACTACAAGCTTTCCTTTGGTACCTGGGTGTACTCCTCAGCTTTTGGCATTCTTATAATTGGATGAAGTCATGCTTTCCCATGCCTCCTGTTCCATGAACTTTAATGTTAGGAACTGGGGGCTGGGTGGGTTTCCTTTGCCCTTAGCCAGGTGAACAGAGGAAGGGAAGAATTTAGCATAATACAAGAAGATTTAAGTCACCTAAAACATGTACAAGTTTGCTCCAAGCCGTGCTGCACGTAGGAATCAAGGACCACGCGCAGAAAATATTTTTTAAAAAGTCCTTTCCCCTTCAGGTGAGGGCGATTATTCCTATACATTTCTACGCCTTTGGGCAGTACTAAGAAGTGACCCCAGCCAATTGCCCTCAATTTCTAAAGAGGTACTAGAAAGCAGCCACTCAAAGACTGAAAAAGAAAGGGGAAAAATATGAAAAAGACCCAGGGTCCATTAGGAAACCAGCAGTGGTGGTCAGGCTTCTCCACATGGAAACTCCTTAGTCTCACGTGCCATGGCCAGAGACCTGCAGTTGCTTCCATGTTCAGGTGCTGCCCACGAAGCGTCCTGGGTTGGAAAGAAAAAGAGATTTCCCTCTACAGAGCAGAAAGAAAAAGGAGAAAGGAGAAGAATAGATCCACAACATTTTCACCTCTTCCTCTGGGCTGGATCAGCAAAATATGTTAACAGTGGAGGGTGTCCAGGTTCTTGGCGTCTTGAATAAAGAATTGGATAAAACGCATAAACAAAGCAAGGAAGGAATGAAGGGATTTATTTAAAATAAAGTATACTCCACAATGTGGGAGCAGGCCTGAGCACAAGGGCTCAAAGGCCCTGTTACAGAATATTTGGGAGTTTAAATACCCCCTAGAGGATTCCATTGGTTACTGGGAGTACACCCTATGTAAATGAAGAGGATGAAGTAAAGTTTCAAGGTCATTTACTTGGCCTACGCCCTATGGAGAAGATATTTCCTGTCATAGCTGAAGTGTGAATCAGTCTTATGTTCCCTGTGTTAAATACAGTGAGTTCCTAGTTTCTCTTTAAAGAATCAGTATGTCAGTATGTTCACCTCTCTTATTCTTTCTTCTTCATTTTAAAGTTTAACTTCCTTGTTCTCTTTGTTCCCTCTCCCCTAGTTTCAGTAAACAACCTCCTGGCCAGCTCGAATCAGTAGTTCACATCTGTTCCCCTGGTTACCTGCACCTCTTCCTCTTGCCAAAACCACACATCCCACTTGCACCCACATATTTAGAATCCTGACTCATCCTGGTCACCTTCTCCATCCTGAGTCACTCCTGGTCACCTGCTCTGACCTGAGTCACCTTTAGTTACCTGTTCTATAACTGTCTTTCCCTCCAAAATTGCTTACTCTGCCACTCTGGCTTCTACCCTTGCTCCCTTTAAAACAGCCAGTCAGAATTATCTTAGACTGTGTGGTCTAACCCTAGCCAATAGGAGAATGACACAACAGTAGGGGCTATCTGCTTCAGGGATGAAGAACATTTTTCCCCTCCACTGTTCAGGTGTGCTCCTACCATTGCTCCATCCATGAGATGCATCCTTCAATGGAAGTAAAATTTCCTTGCTGAGAAAACTTATGTTCAAGTGCTATTTCTTTTGCAGCACTGAAAATTTGCTTCTAACACCTGCCTCCAGATCCTATTTTCTTGCCTCAAATCAGATTTCACAGACAGAGAGACTACAAGGCTGGTTAAAAGTACTTACCTCTTTTCTGGCTTGTCAGGTACTCTTTTCACAGCACCAAAACTATCTGGGCCAAGGGAAAACTTCCCCTTCACCCTCTGAAGTTTCACTGAAAACTCAACTCACAAAAGGAAATTAATAGGAGAAATAGCATGCACATTTTTCAATGTGCACATGGAGGGTAAACCACAGAGTGATTATCCCTCTTTTAAGAGAAAGAAATGTGGGAATTATATAATTATAAAAAGTATCAGCCTATCAGATGGATAGGGGCTGAGGGAACCAAAAGGAAAACATGTGTTCTTTGTAGGAAACCTAACTGAAAATCAATGTTGGCAGTATTTTTCAATTTAGAAATTGTTTTATCCAGTCTAGTGCCTTCGGTTAAAAAAAAAAGAAATTGTTTTAGACAATCTTGTTTTCCTCTTGTTAATAAGTGATTTTATTAAAAGCTTTCCTAGAAGCTTCTAAGTATGTTGAAACAGATCTCCCTGGCCAGGTGTGGTGGCTCACACCTGTAATCCTACAACTTTGGGAAGCCAAGGCAGGTAGTGTGCTTAAGCTTGGGGGATCAAGACTGGCTTGGGCAACATGGTGAAACACTGTCTCTATAAAAAAAAAAAAATTGGCCAGGTGTGGTGGCTCATGCCTGTAATCCTAGCATTTTAGGTAGCTGAGGTGGGTGGATCACCTGAGGTTAGGAGTTTGAAACCAGCCTGGCTAACATGGTAAAAACCTGTATCTACTAAAAATACAAAAAATGAGCCAGGCATGGTGGCGGGTGCCTGTAATCCCGGCTATTCGGGAGGCTGAGACAGGAGAATCACTTGAACTGGGGAGGTAGAGGTTGCAGTGAGCTGAGATCATGCCACTGCACTCCAGCCTGGGCAACAGAGCAAGACTCCATCTCAAAAACAAACAAACAAACAAAATTAGCTGGGCATGGTGGTGCATGTCTGTAGTCTCCAGCTACTCAGGAGGCTGAGACAGGAGAATCTCTTGAGCCTGGGAGGTAGAGGCTGCAGTGAGCTGAGATTGCACCACTGCACTCCAGCCTGGATGACAGAACAGACTCCATCTAAAAAATAAAAAAGAATAGATCTCCCAGTTATTTTGCTTTATTCTTCAGCTGGCTTTTTTTTCAACTGAGTGTACAGATAATTGGAAGGTTGTTTAAAGAGTGTTTATCCAAGCACAAAGATTGAGTACTACAGCTAAGGACATGCTCCAGGTTGCCTTGGGGAGTGTTCCAGAGAACAAAAGAGAGGCCCAAGATTTTAAAAGAAAAAAGGACAAATCAGGAGAGGGGGTGATTACGAAAGTCGTTCATCAGTAATTCTCATTAGTTTACAGAAATAACATTGGTAGTTACTGGTTATATATTATTAAACTACAGGATGTGATATAGTTTGGATGTCTGTATTCTCCAATTTCATGTTGAAATCTGATCCCCAGTGTTGGAGGTGGGGTCCGATGGGAGGTGTTTGCATCATGGGGGCAAATCCTGCATGAATGGCTTGGTGTCCTCCTCGTGGTAATGAATGAGTTCTTGCTCTGAGTTCATATGAGATCTGGTTGTTTGAAAAGAGTCTGGCACCTCCCTTCCTACTTGCTCCCTCTCTTGCCATGAGACATGCCTGCTCCCCCTTTACCTTCATCATGATTGGAAGCTTCCTGAGGCCTCACCAGGAGCAGATGCTGGCACCATGCTTTCTCTACAGTCTGCACAACCTTTAGGCAAAATAAACTGCTTTTCTTTATCAATTACCCAGTCTCAGATACTCCTTGATAGCAACAAATATTGACTAACACAGGGTGGATGGCATTTTATGGTCACTTGGCATCAGTTAGTCTAGAGCTCACATAGCAAGGGGCTTCAAGAGGTAATTATTTAGCTCAAGGACGAGTGAGGTGTGACTAATGTTACATATTATTTATTTATTTTTTAGACAGAGTCTCATTCTGTTGCCCAGGCAAGAGTACAGTGGTACAATCTCAGCTCACTGCAGCCTCCACCTTCCAGGTTCAAGCAATTCTCCTGCCTCAGCCTCCCGAGTAGCTGGGACGACAGGCGTGTGCTGCCACACTCAGCTAATTTTTTTGTATTTGTAGTAGAGATAGGGTTTCACCACATTGGCCAGGATTGTCTTGATCTCCTGACCTTGCGATCCACCTGCCTCGGCCTCCCAGAGTGCTAGGATCACAGGTGTGAGCCACTGCGCCCAGCCTTGGTGTTACATTTTAAATGCCTTTCTGGGCCTGATCATTTAAAGGGTCTCACATTCCTCAGATAAAAGGGTATTTTTTTCTCTCTCTCATTCAGTATAAGTCATTGCTTTCATCCCTAGAAATGTTCAAGCACAGAGAAAACCATCACCTGACAGGACTTAGTGGAAGGGATTCCACTCTGCAGATGGAAGCCTGGACTAGATCAACATTGAGATCCTAGAATCAGTCATTCATTAGATCCTGTGTGTTCTTTGTCCTACAACTAAAACATGGCCCAAGGATCTTAGAGGTGGTTCAGCAGAGTCCCACTGCAATGAAGATGAGGAAACGTGTTTTAAAGAGAGGCCTAAAGGTCAGAAGTGGAACTTTTCATGTTGCTGATTATAGCCGGTGCGGTGACAGGGCTGACTGTTGTAAGCATCTCAGCCGTAAGGCACACTCTCACTGTCCTGTGGCACGGTGGGGGTTGGGTGGGTGGACCCACCTGTGCCCAATTTGGAGGCTGATGTTGGATATGGATTGGGCAGGGACTGGCCATAGTACTACCAGCAATGGTACCGCAGGAAAGGTGCAGTCACAGCTACCCAGCTCAGCTGCCATTCCCTGTGAAACAGAACTGAGTGGACTTGAGCTGCCATCCATTCACATGAGGGATGAGATTCACTTTCTCTTCCTTGACTATTTCAAACGGACACTGGATCACATTACTGACTACTGTGCAGACATTTGAAAAGGAATACTACTATCTGGTGACCAGTTTTTCCCTGTCTCTACTGATAAGCCCTTCTCAAATTTTAATGCTCAGATTAATTACCTGGAGATCTCTTTAAAAATGCAAATTCTGGCCTGATGCAGTGGCTCATGCCATAATCCTAGCACGTTGGGAGGCCAAGGTGGGTGGTTCACCTGCAGTCAGGAATTCGAGAGCAGCCTGGCCAATGTAGTGAAACCCCATCTCTACTAAAAATAGAAAAATTAGCCAGGCGTGGTGGTGCACGCCTGTACTCTCAGCTACTCAGGAGGTTGAGCCAGGAGAATCGCTTGAACCTGGGAGGCGGAGGTTGCATTCCAGCCTGGGAGACAGAGTGAGACTCTGTCTCAAAATAAATAAATAAATAATAAAATGCAGATTCTGATTTGGCAGGTCTGGGTTTAAGCCAGATATTCTGAATTTCTAATCTCTCAGGTGATGATGATAATGACGACCCCAAAACCACAGTTTGATAAGCAAGCGAGTAACAGATTTTAAATAGCAATAGATGGATAAAGTTTAGCAGAGCTCATCATACTACAAGCACCAGAATCACCTGGGGACCCTTAAGAATACTGACACCTGTGCCTGATTAAGGCCAAGTAAATTAAAATCTCTGGGGGTGAGGGTGGAGCACCTGCATGTTTTTAAGCTTTCCAGTGATTCTTATCCTCTAGATTAAGACTGATTGAGTCAGGTATGGCGGCTCATGCCTGTAATCCTAGCAGTTTGGGAGGCTGACACAGGAGGCTCCTTTAAGCCCACAAGCTGGAGGCTGCAGTGAGCTATGATCACACTACTGCAATCCAGTGTGAGTGACAGTGTAAAACCCTGTCTCTAAAACAAAAAAGAAAGGAAGACTGAGTGATGTATCTAAGATGTTTTGTAAGTATATATATATAAGAAGCTTTGTAATTTATATATACATCTATAAATTTAAAAACTTCTTAGGTATCACCGTACATGTATGTATGAAGTGTGTGTGTGTGTATATATATATATATATATATAGGCATATAAATAACTTAGGGTACAGAAATGATTTTTAAAATTAAGGAAACTGAGGCTCAGAGAAATGAGACTAGACCCCAAGATTCCTGACCTATAGGACCAGATTTCATCTCCCTCCAAATCATCCCTGGCAGCACTTTGCTTCCAGTGTCTGAATTTTGAGGCGGACATGAGTATGTGTGTGTGTTTTCAGTTTTCTAGATTAATATTGTGCTTGGAGGTTTTTGCAGTTATGAACATCTCTGATAGGTTGGCATGGCAGAGATGTGTGTCTCTTTACCAAGCTGGTGACAACTTAATGATAGTATTGTCAACCAGTGTCTTCAGTGATTATGTACATTTATCAGACAGTATAATCATCTCTACTATGCCAGTTGCTCACACACCAGAAATGAAGCTCCAGAAACAGTCTATTGCTCTGACAAGGATAAGAGGTCATTATTACCAAATCAGCAGCCAGTGAGCCAGTGCTTTAAAAATAAACGATCCTGCTTCCCATCATTATTTATTTTTCATAAGTGCCTCAGGTTTGTCTTGCATCTAACAGCAGGAGACAATTATCCTGTAATATTT
Organism: Cebus imitator; assembly: GCF_001604975.1. Lineage (NCBI taxonomy): Eukaryota > Metazoa > Chordata > Mammalia > Primates > Cebidae > Cebus > Cebus imitator. Next base: position 1,235,702 of record NW_016107481.1, on the reverse strand, counting down.
TTCTTCTTTTTAAAAACTTGTCTTAAATGGTAAATGGAATGTTTCTATTGACCCCATGATAGAAGCATGGGTGATTTTTATAGGAGCATTAACAGAAAATGGGTAGAATTCATGATCTGTGCACACCAAGTACATATAATCTCTTTCTTTTCCATCCAGCTCTCTTGAAAAAGAACAATCAGCGAGGAAAATGGGGATGGGGTGATGGTGGAGATGGGGGCAGAAGGAGAAGTACTATGTGATTATCACATGACTTAAGGTGAGTTCTTAATGCTCTCTTACGGTTGTTTGGGCAATCAGAGTGTACAAATAATCCCCATACATTATCCCTTCCCTATATAGAGTGTTTTAAAAGAGAATCTTACAACTCATAAAAGGAAAAATTCTTCTCCACCTGCCCAGGAGTTACCCCTCCTCCTCCCCAGACAGGGCGGCCTGAAGGGAACTGGGGTGTCTTTCCCAGCTGAACACCTGCTCTTACCACCTGCCAACAGACTGTGCTTACAGGACATCTCTCCGTGTAACGAAGTCTGGATTAAACTCCAACCCAGACTGGAGATTGTACTATACCTACAACTGCAATGGGAAAGGGCACAATTGAGGAAAAGGGCATCTTTTTCTAAGGAGGGAAAGGGGAGAGCGGCTGGGTGAGGAGCTGCATTTCAACAACTGAGAACCATCCTGTTAGCGGTGGCCGCTCTCGCTTTCAAAACAAAAAGAAGCTTGTAACTGTAAAAGGCTGTGATGGGTTTCCTGCTCCCCCACCCATTTAGAGGAAAAACCTATTTATGAGGCTTTATTAAGTGCAAATAAGTCCCTGGGTTTCAACGGAGAAGCAGCAGCTGCTGAAGATGTGGTCATTTGCATATAAATGACATGATTTCAGCTCAGAGAAGAATATTGAAAAATATACATGTCGACAATGGAATCCTGATAGATTCCCACATATTAAGGTCAGATATTGTAATTTTTAAGCCTGCTGCATGCTGATGACGGCATCACATCACACATTCGATTCCGTCTGGGTTATATCAGTATTCTATGAAATGGAGGATTTTTATTGTGAATTAATTAAACTACTTTTTTTCCCCTAAAGATGAGAACATTCAGGTCAATAAGCTAAATGATCTACAAATATATGGGCTCTGGGACAAGCAAAGTTACCAACTACAAACCTGGTCTCCTTCACAGTTAACAAGGAGGGTTGTGTGCTCACATGTCTCCCGGAGAAGAGACCACAGAGCTTTCTCTGGTTTCTCTCCCTGTATGGCAGGGTCAACATTTTTTTTGAAGGATGAAGGAAGTTTCAGTTTCCATATTCTAAGAAGTTCTCCAAAAGCTTGGCTCAAAGATTAGGGGGGAAATTACTGTAGCCCAGAAATGTCCACAAGTTTGCTATGGACCCACCATTGTTTCCTTGCCCCATGGCCTGTGCTTTGAGGTTCACCACTGGCAAAAAAACAGCTTCTGGAATCCCCACACTGATTCCAGAAATCCTCTACGCTGATTGGAGGAAGTAAGTGGGCTTGCCTGAAATCTGCCTTGGATTCTGGCCCTGCATCAGATCAGGTGCATATTATTGGCTCCTTCCCCACCTGCGGCATAGATTTTTTTTTTTTTTTTTTGAAACAGGGTCTCACTCTGTCACCCAGGCTGGAGTGGAGTGACACAATTTTGGCTCACTGCAGCCTCAGACCCCTGCTGGTCTCAATTGATCCTCCCACCTCAGCCTCCCAAGTAGCTGGGACCACTGGCATGCACTAACATGCCCAGCTAATTTTTGCAATTTTTTTGTAGAGACAGGGTTTCATCATGCTGCCCAGGCTGGTCTTGAACCCCTGGGCTCAAGCGACCTACCTCGCTTGGGGTCCCAAAGTGCTGGGATTATAGACGTGAACTACCATGCCTGGCCAAAGGATATTTTTCTTTCTTTCTTTCTTTTTAGCTGCTCGGAAGGCATGGTAATGTATTATGGAACATTACCTTAACCCTGCCAGTCAGTCCACAGCTCCCTCAGAAAGAAAATTTCCCCATAAATGATGATGATTTGCATGATAACATTAGATCTTCACTTTGAAAATCAGTACCTTGTGTTCTGTTAAGTAATAGATTCTATTCATATCAATTCAACATTTATCACTGAATTATTTATTAACTAAGTCAGAGGTCATTAATTTTCAACATTTTTTAAACTCTATGTATTAACATTTACTGGATGAATAAAGCCCTTAGTATGCACACACTCTTTTAAAAAGATAATTAAAGATGGTTGATAAATCATTACATAGGCAGCAGGGAAAAAGGAAAATTTAGAAAGTCACCATAAACATGCTTTTTATAGAAACATTTATAGAAAGCTTTGGAGCCATTAGAGAACTCTGTGATGCCAACTTGGAAAAAGATCTGAATGTCAGTTTGCTGAGGTGTTCTGTATATTCTCTTAAAATGACTTATGGCAATACCTATGGTGATTTAGGGTCAGCAACGATTTCAAAACTATAAATTGTAAAAAGATCAGTCTTAGTAATTGATCAGATTATACACATAGAAAATGATTACATTATCCAGGATAAGAGAAGGGTGATTTAGACCACTCAAGAGTAGATCTAGGTATTGCAAGGCCTGAAGCATATAAAATTTGGAGAGCTCTCTTTAAGAAAAAGAATAGAAAATTACTGACACAATATTGAGTACCGAATTAAACATTTATTTAGAATGAGAAAAACAAGTCATAAATTTTTTTAAAAAAAAGAAAAAATTACAACAAATTATAAATCTCACAGAAATTATTAACTGGCTGACATGCCTCTATAACACTTTTCTCCTTACAACTGACTATCTCTTCACTACAGTGGACAAACATTTGGTTTTTAGTATTGGGAGTTTAGAAAAAATTATTTCACCTCCACCACTTGCTATATGTAATTTCATGTAAGTTTTAGAAATGTAAGATTTGATAAAACCTTTATTTCTTTTATATGTGAGCTGTAAAATCTGTGGGAATGTTGGATTTTTTGACTTTATCCCTAATCCTAAATAGTGCCACGTTTTCCTAGCACCTGGGACCTTGGGCACATTGTTTTCTATTGCAACACGCTCTCGTGTACTTTTGTGTCCCTGGATGCAGGAGGCAGTGTTTCTGGAAGCTGTCCCTGTGTTAGGATGGCTGCCTTTACCATATACAGATGTGACTGTGAAACACAAAACTAAATATATTCCCAAATTAATGTACTCCCAACTCAACTTTGCCACAGGGGCAGGCAGGAAAGAGTCTAAGAGTGAGCCCTGCTAAAAGATTTCCAACCCTTTCTGCCTTTGGGTAATTTAACGGTTCTTTATGCCTGATCATTGCTGACTTTCAAGGCATCAGATCTGTGATAAGGGAAGAGAGGTTGTGACAAGCAGTAGAAGATAGTTGAACACAGTTTCCCTCTGGCAGCACAAGCTTCTTAAAGATTTTTTTTTTAAAGCTCTTCTCTAACTTCATGAAAACATTGCCCTCCAGACTCCCTCCTACCAGCGTTCTCTGTACAACAGTTCAGTTTGGCCAAAGTAGAATTAAAACCAGAAAAGGCAGGAGAAAGATGAGTGCCCCAAGTGGATGAGGGTCTCTCTGGGGTGTGCCTGACTGCACACAACCAATTCTCTAGTGGATCAATAGCCATCATCCCTGGGAAGGGCTTGGCTAAAAGCCGCACGTCCCAGAGTTGCCAGAGATGAAACGGACACTCCGTTCTGTCCTAGAAAGAAGATGAAGCTGGCAGTTTAGGTTGCCGAAAAACAGTTTGAGATAAGCTTGTGGTTCCATAGAAATTAATTCGTGCCTCTAGACAGCGCATAAGCCTATTGGAAAGCTTCTTCAATTCAAGCAGTTAATAATATATCAAGTCTTGTAGCTTAAGGGATACAATTTTCAAAATTATTGTACTGAGGGAATCATAAATTCCACCAAGAGGAAGGTTGTAGTCCAGATATTTTATTTTAGATTTCCATCTAGGGTGCATTATGACACTCCACATGAAAGTCAAATCGTCCATGTAAAATGGTTTCCAGGTGATAAGTTTACCCCAAGGGGTCCAGTAAAGTAATACATTCAGAGTTATATCTGACTTTCACAATCTATAAAGACTAGTTATCAATTTTTTGAAAGATTTGATAAGCAGGAACAAAAATATAGCTTATGGATGCTGACATTTGTCTCATTAATGGGAGCAGCATAAGAAGTGCCAGCTCCTTCTGGATTTGGCTGTAAATACACCCCTGACATACATTTTGGAAGGTTGCTGTTTTGTGCTGGTGGGAACGTATTTGTCTAACCTTGCACAGACTACAACAGGCGTAAGGAAGCAGTGATACTACTGTCAGCCACGTTCAGCTTTTTAAAATGGGGGCACCCACTCTGCTAATACCTGTCAGATTCCAGGACACTGCATATTAAAAATTATGTTCCATTAACACTGTCTGCCCTAGTAAGAAGTTTTATTAGGAAATAATTCTCCTGCTGTGTTAGGAGCTGTAAAATCTGTGGGAATGTTGGATTTTTTTATTTTATGCCTAATCCTAGGGGAAGGGAAGGAAAAAAAACACACTTTACACGATAGAATTCAAAGGAATAATTAATGTTTCTTCCTACTTCAGAATAGGAATGCTGCTGACTTCTCTAGTGTTTCATCTGGAACACTGCAGCCCGCTTTGCAGGGGCGGAACTAATGAACGTGTTCGAAACAGCAGGAGACCAAATACTAATTAATCACCGGTTTGAATATTGCCTATCACTGCATCATTCTGTGTATTACAGAGCAATATTTTCCATAAGTTATTCCTTTATTACCAGGGAAAAAGAATTAGATCCTTTTTCAAGAAGATTGGTAAGTCTGCTGAAGATGTTTATTAATGCAATAACAGTAAATAACACGTTGCTTACATTTACTTGGCCCTGGATGAAGTTTCTAGTTTAAAGTGCAGTCCTGGGAGGAGGCTGACTGTTCAGGCTGCAGAAGAAGCGCTTTGAGCTGCCTCCATCCTCTTTTGGGTTCATGGGGTGAAATACGTGTATGAATACACGATTCAGCTGTCCAGAATTTAACGCTAAACACAATCTTCAAAAAAACTCACCATGCACTTCAATAAAAGTGTATTGCAATAATACCTCATTTATCTAACATCATCAGTTAATGAGTTGTTTTCCAAAAAACTGAATTTTCCAAGTAATTATATTTTTCTTTTACTGCATTCAGTGTAACCATGTTACATTTTAGCTTTTCTAAAACAATTGCATACTTCCCTATCTTTTGATGTTAAGTAAATATAATGTTTTCTTTGTGAAAATGAATTATTGTCACCAGTTACCACCTAGGCTTCCAGGGCTACTGAGATGCCTAAGATTCTTTGATGGCGGGGTTCAGGCACCTTCTTTGCTTTTGCATCTTCCCCTGCTTCCCGTGTGTTTATCTGTAAATCCTACTTACCTCTTCTCATCAGAGGGAGGTGGAGTATAACAGGCTAGAGCAGGAGTTTGGGACTTTTGACACATCTAGAGTAAATTCCAGCTCCACCACTAATGCCTGCATGAACTTAATTAATACCTACTGGGCGTGGTGGCTCACGCCTATAATCCCAGTGCTTTGGAAGGCAGATGGAGGAAGATACTTTGAGGCCAGGAGTTCAAGACCAGCCTGGGCAACATAGCAAGACCCTGTCTCTACAAAAAAAAAAAAAATTTAATGAGCCAGGCGAGGTGGTGCATGCCTGTAATTCCAGCTACTCAGGCGGCTGAGGCAGGAGGATGGCTTGAGCCTAGGAGTTCAAGGTTACAATGATCTATGATCATGGTATTGTACTCCAGCCTGTGTGACAGAGTGAGACCCCATCTCTAAAAGATAAAAATATAACTGGCGTGGTGGCTCATGTCTGTAATCCCAGCACTCTGGGAGGCCAAGGCAGGCAGATCACCTGAGGTCAGGATTTCAAGACTGGCCTGGCCAACATTATGAAACCCCATGTCCACTGAAAATACAAAAATTAGCCGGGCATGGTGGCATATGCCTGTAATCCCAGCTACTCTGGAGGCTGAGGCAAGAAAATCACTTGAACCTGGGCGGCAGAGGTTGCAGTGAGCCGAGATTGCTCCACTGCACCCCAGCTGGGTGACAGAGGAATATTCTGTCTCAAAAAATAAGTAAATAAAAATACTAGAAGTTAGTGTTGTCAGTTTTCTCATGTATAAAGTGGAGAAGTAATACCTACGCCTACCCATAGGATTGTGAGACAAAGTGATATTAGCATAGAACCAGTCACAGAGACTTCTGGGGTCTGAGACACCAGCTCCTCAGCTTCTATAAAATACAACTAAAAGTAAATCGGTTCTAAGAAAAAGCCCTGGAGCTTTGCAAAGGCTCATTTTATTGTTATTTACTTGCATATCCTTTGCTGGGTGTTAGAGGGCTAGCCTTGCCAGCACCTCACCCCTAAAGACATGGACAGACATCGCTGCAATGGTCCAGCTCCCAGGGCTTTAAAGCAGTGCCGTCCAGCACCTTCTCAGAGCCTTTCTGTGTCTTTGTATAGAAGCACAATTAAGTTTTTGAATTGTTTTTCCATCACGTGAAAATGATTGAACAGATTTCACCATACAGTATATGCAGTATATTTCAATTCCTTTCATTCAATGTCTTTCCCTTAATGACACTGAAGGTAAATAAAGGCATCCCAGGGAACTTCTCACCAGACCCAAAGAGGAGAGCTATAGCTGTGGCCAGGCCTGTGTCTATGCACGGCCTGAGGACAGAAGTGGGCAGTTCGAAATCCTGGGGGGTAGAGGAGGGGTGGCCAAGGGACTTTCAGGAAGAGGAATACCGAATTTTCCACTTTACCGTGTTGACATCTTGTTCTGTGATGAAATCCCCGACTTCAGGATGAGCCTGCTGGGCTCTGTACTGATAGAGCACAGTGGTCTCCACACGGTGAAAACAGTCCCGAGGCCATTTCAGCGCATGTCAGGCGCAGAGTTAGCCGGCCTGAGAACTTAGTGAGAGAGGTAACTCTGAGAACTGAGGCCTCAGGGATTTACTGAGATTTCGGGTGGGTAAGCTGGAACTCCCCGAAGCCTCAAACTCCTGGGCTCAAGCAACCCTCCAGCCTCAGCCTCCTGAGTAGCTAGAACTACAGTCATATGCCCCTATCGGCGACTCATTTTTAAATTTTTTGTAGAGATGTGGGGTCTCACTATATTGCCCAGGCTGGTCTTGAACTCCTGGCCTCAAGTGATCCTTCTGCCTCCACCTTCCAAAGCACTGGGATTACAAGCACGAACCACTGTGCCCAGCGGACGTGAATTAAGTTTATACAGGGGTAAATAGTAAATAATAAGGTGACATATCAAGGGGACACCCAGGTGAGAAACTTCTGTGTAACCTCAGGTTATCGGAGGGTTATGGAATCAACAACACTAATTTTGCCTTCCTCCTTGTTCAGGTATCTCCAATCTGAAGAAAATATGTTCATCTATTGAATAGATATTTCCAAATGTCTGCCGGGGCCCGGCTGTGTGCCAGTGCTGCGGATACGATGACAACAGAAGGTTGGTCCTGCTCTCAAGCAGCAGCGTTTCCCGGGTCTCCTCCGTGTCCCCACTCCCCCGAAGCCCGGTCCTGTCACATTTACATGGCCCCTCCAACTTCCTCTTCTGCCCTTTCACCAATGACCCTCCCAGAGCCTCAGGTATTCATTCATTTATTCAACAACTGTGTGCCAGGCCCTATTCAGGGCAATGGGGACTCAGCAGTAAACGGAATCGATTGAAATCCCTGCCTTCTTATAGTGTGAGGAGAAATAGTGACTAGGATGAGATGTAGCCAAGATACAGCCTGTGGGGCAGTGAGAAAGAGAAACAGCAGAGCAGAGGAGAACAGAAGGGATCTGGGGTGGGGTTTGGGTGGTCCAGCCAGGCCAGGTGTCTTTCAGAAGGTTTAAGACAGGAAGGACTGAAGGGAGCATCCCAGCAGTAGGAAAAGCATGCGCAAAACCCAGGGGTGGAGGTCCACCCCGATCTCACGAGCAAGAGTCGGGGGACAGCGCAGCTGCAGCAGAGTGCAGGGGGAAGGAGCAGGAGGTGAGCCCAGAGCGGGGTGGAGCTGGAAAGCAGACCAGGTAGGTCCTTGCAGGAAGAGGAAGAACCTGGCTTTTCCTCTGAGTGATGCGGGAAGTCATGGGTGGGTTTTAAGCAGAGGGGCAACGTGGCATGTCTTAGTTTAACGGGTGGCTGGCTGCTGTGGGAATAGCATGAAGGAGCAGGAGGCTATTATGGGATCCAGGCAAGAGATTTTGGCAGCGTGGACCAATGTGTGACAGTGGAGTGGGAGGTGTGGTAAAATCCAGGATATATTTTAAGGTGGGGCCAGTGGGATGTGTTGACAGACTGTGAGATATAAAAGACCTAAAGATGACATCAAGTGTCTTGACCTGAGCAGTTACTAAACCAGGGAGACTGCAGTAAGTGCAGATGGGGAAGATCATGAGCTTGACTTTGGACGTGCTGAAGTTTGAGAAGCCTATCAGACGTCCAGGTGGAGATGTCAAGTCGGCAACTGGATACTGGTTCTAGCTCAGGAGGGAATTCCAAGCTCGAAATGTAGATTTGGGAGTCATCATGACTGACCATGGACTTTAGGCTAGGAAAGGAGAAGATGAGGGACTTGAAGGACAGCAAAGGGGGAAAAGGATTATTAGATTTGGGGGTGGAGGGTGGGGAGAGCCACTACCATACTGAGCCACTGAACAAGCCATTGCTTGTCCTCAGCAGAGCAAGTTTCAGCAAGGGAAAGGGAACATTCAGGGAAGAAGTGGTGGAGATGAGGATTTTGCTGATGACTGGCAGTGAATTCCGGAGAGCACAGACGTTTCAAGAGAAGCAGGGGAGAAGAGAAGATGGGGCTGGAAAATGCGACATACTGGGTAGGATGTGTGTACATAAGAGGACAGGGGATGAGGAATGGTCTCTGAGTTTGGGGACTGTCATGGAGACAGAAGTAAAGAGGGATAAAGGCATAAGGAGGCTGGACCTCTAAGTCCCAAGACCATGGAGGTGAAGAGGGGGTGAATGTGCAGGAGCATGGGGCAAGGGTGGGCCTGGAGCAGGGAGCTCTCCCACTGGACCTCAGAGGTCGCCCTTGCATAGTTATCTTTCCAGCCTTGGCCCTGGGCTACACTGGTTTTCTCCATTCCATCTTAGCCTCCACGCAGGGCGCTTTGTTCTGACTGGTTGACTGCAGGCTCCCAGGCTTTCGGTCCCGGGCCAGGGTCTTCTTTCTTTTGCACTGCCCTGACAACATCACCACTTGTAAAGATCCCTTCTGCTTCATGCAGGCGCTGCACTCGCCTTCTTCGAGGTCCTGAAAGTAAAGATGTGTTTGGGACTCAAAGGACTGCGCAGTGTGTGCCCGAACTGAGCTCATCCTTCATAAGCTGTCACATTTTCCCAACGTCATTACGCCTATTTCCTTTTCCTCACAGGCACTTCCTTAACCAGCCATAAATGAAACCAGACTTTTTAAAGCCAATATTTTGCATTCCTTGCTTTTCATTTTTAAAATAAAAGTCAACTTGCCTTCCTCCTTCTGGGCTCTCCCCCAAACTTTTTTTTCCTTTTTATTTATTTATTTATAATATTTGTTTATTTATTTAGACACACGGTCTCCTGTCACCCAGGCTGGAGTGCAGTGATGCGATCACAGCTCGCTGCACTCTCGACCTCCTGGGCTCAAGGGATCCTTCCACTTCAGTCTCCAGAGTAGCCGGGACTACAGGTACACACCACCACACCCGGCTAATTTTTTAATTTTTTTTATAGAAATGGGTTTTTGCCATGTTGCCAGGTGGGCCTCAAATTCCTGGCCTCAAGCAATCCACCCACTTTGGACTCCCAAAGTGCTGGGATTACAGGTGTGAGCCACCACACCTGGGCCACCTTATTAAAAAAAAAACTATAAGATTGATAGTCTTTGGTGATGAAAGGATTCCCTTGTGCTCCTCTAGCCCTTTGAAGCATTTAATTTCCAACAGAGTTTTTCTGAGGGCCTTCTCCTATCTGGGCACAGTGTACACCCACAGCCTTTCTCCAGCCTGGGGCTTCTACCCTTTGGCCCACATTTTCTGGGCCCCACTTCCTGACCACCAGCTAGGCACTGGCTCTCCAGGAACCCCATCTGTCTTCAAGCAATACTAAAGGCAAAAACATCACCTGGCAGAAGAAAGAAATGGGACGATGGTGTTTGATTTACTACCCATTTGATATGGTTTGGCTCATGTGTGCCCACCCAAATCTCATGTTGAATTGTCATCCCCAGTGCTGGCGGAGGGGCCTGGTGGGAGGGGATTGGATCACAGAGGTTGATATCCCCCTCATTGTTCTCATGCTATGATAGTGAGTGAGCTCTCAGAAGTTCTGATGGTTTAAAAGTGTGCGGCAGTTCCCCCTTCGCTCTCTCTCTCACCTGTCAAGCTGTGAAGAAGGTGCTTGATTCCCCTTTGCACTTCAACCATGATTGTAAGTTTTCTGAGGTCTCCCAAACCATACTTCCTGTACAACCTGTGGAATTGTGAGTCTGTTAAACCTCTTTTCTTCATAAATTATCCAGTCTCAGGTAGTTCTTTATAGCAGTGTGGAAACAGACTAACACACCATCCAAGAATGAGCAGGAACTGAAAAGGCACATTGTATCCAGTACTGTCAGATGGAAAACACAAGCGTAATCAGAAGGACAGAGAAAAGAAACCCCTTCAGTGGCCGGGCTATTCTCTCTAGAGGTGTAGTCTTTTTTAGCTATTGTTTGCAGTTCTGCCAACAGTTTTCCTGTCAGAGATTCCAAAGCAGAACAAACGAATCACCACTAAATGTTCATGAGCAGCTACCACAGAGTTGGTTCAGAGCGAGTGATGGCTGGGTTCTTGGTTTTGCTTTATTTCTTCCAACACAAGCACACGGCATTGGTAGCCCTGACCTGCAGACAGCTGGGCCTTCCCCATGCTCCTGCTGGGCTCGTTGGAGCAGATTTTTAAAAACAGGTCAGGGAGGAGTCCATCTCACATGACGCACTGCACATAAACAGTTCCCGTGTGTTTTCTTACCCTGAACGTGTCCGCTTCTTAATTATGATGACAATCTGAAGCTTTGGGCGCTTTAGAAAGTCATCCATCTGCCTCTGTGTGTGTGTGGCGGGGGTGGGGGGATGTGCTGTGTGTATGTCGTTTGTGCTCTGTGTGTGTGTTCTCTTAGACAAGAAAAAACATATTTTCACTGTTGAAAATATCTTGTTGACGTGTGGGTGGTTGGCAAGATGGCCAAATAGGAATAGCTCCAGTTTGCAGCTCCCAGTGAGATCAATGCAGAAGCTGGGCAATTTCTGCATTTTCAGCTGACATACCCAGCTCATCTCACTGGGACTGGTTAGACAGTGGGTGAAGTCTGTGGAGGGTGAGCAGAAGCAGGGTGGAAAGCCGCCTCACCTGGGAAGCACAAGAGGTTGGGAAACTCCCTTCCCTAGCCAAGGGAAGCTGCGAGGGACTGTGCCGTGAGAGATGGCGCACTCTAGCCCAAGCACTACACTTTTCCCATGGTCTTTGCAACCTGCAGACCAGGAGATTCCCTTGGAGGCCCATACCACCAGGGCCTTGGGTTTCAAGCACAAAACTGGGTGGCTGTTCGGGCAGATACCGAGCTAACTGCAGGGTTTTTTTCATACCCCAGTGGCGCCTGGAAAGCCAGCGAGATAGAACAGTTCACTCTCCCGGAAAGGGGGCTGAAGCCAGGGAGCCAAGTGGTCTAACTCAGTGGATGCCACCCCCACGGAGCCCAGCAAGCAAAGATCCACTGCCTTGAAATTCTCGCTGCCAGCACAGCAGCCTGAAGTTTACCTGAAACACTTGAGCTTGGTGGGCGGAGGGGTGTCCACCATTACTGAGGCTTGAGTAGGCAGTTTTCCCTTCACAGTGTAAACAAAGCCTCCAGGAAGGTCGAACTGGGTGGAGCCTGCCACACCTCAACAAAGCCCTATACTCAGACTGCTTCTCTAGATTCTCTCTGGATAGAGCCTCCCTGAAAGAAAGACAGCAGCCTCAGTCAGTAACTTATACATCAAACTCCAATCTCTCTCGGACAGGGCACCTGGGGGAAGCGGCAGCTATCGGTGCAGCTTCAGCAGACTTAAACTTACCTGCCTGCCAGCTCTGAAGAGAGCAATGGATCTCCCAGCATAGCACTCAAACTCTGCTAAAAGACAGACTGACTCCTCAAGTGGGTCCCTGACCCCCGTGCCTCCTGATTGGGAGGCACCTCCCAGAAGAGATCGACAGACATCTCATATAGGAGAGCTCCAGCTGGCATCTGGCAGATGCTCCTCTGGGATGAAGCTTCCAGAGGAAGAACAGGCAGCAATCTTTGCTGTTCTGCAGCCTCTACTGTTGATACCCAGGCAAATGGGGTCTGGAGTGGACCTCCAGCAAACTCCAGCAGACCTGCAGCAGAGGGACCTGACTTTTAGAAGGAAAACTAACAAACAGAAAATAATAGCATCAACATCAACAAAAAGGACGTCCACACAACCCCATCCAAAGGTCACCAACATCAAAACCAAAGGTAGATAAATCCACAAAGACTAGGAAAAACCAGCACAAAGAGGCTGAAAATTCTAAAAACCAGAACACCTCTTCTCCTCCAAAGGATCACAACTCCTCATCAGCAAGGGAACAAAACTGAATGGAGAATGAGTTTCATGAATTGACAGAGTAGGCTTCAGAAGGTGGGTAATAACAAACTCCTCCAAGCTAAAAGAACATGTTCTAACCCAATGCAAGGAAGCTAAGAACCTTGAAAAATGGTTACAGGAACTGTTGACTAGAATTACCAGTTTAAGAAGAATAAAAATGACCTGACAGAGCTGAAAAACACAGCATGAGAACTTCGTGAAGTATACCCAAGTATCAATAGCTGAATTGACCAAACAGAAGAAAAAACATCAGAGATTGAAGATCAACTTAATGAAATAAAGCATGAAGACAAGATTAGAGAAAACAGAATGAAAAGGAACGAACAAAGCCTCCAAGAAATATGGGACTATGTGAAATGACAAATCTGCTTGATTGGTGTACCTGAAAGTGATGGGGAGAATGGAATCACGTAGGAAAACACTCTTCAGGATATTATCCAGGAGAACTTTCTCAACCTAGGAAGACAGGCCAACATTCAAATTCAGGAAATACAAAGAACACCACAAAGATACTCCTCTAGAAGAGAAGCCCCAAGACACATAATCATCAGATCCATCAAGGTTGAAAGGAAGGAAAAATGTTAAGGGAAGCCAGAGAGAAAGATCAGGTTACCCACAAAGGGAACCCTATCAGACTAACAGGAGATTGCTCTGCAGAAACCCTACAAGCCAGAAGAGAGTGGGGGGCAATATTCAACATTCTTAAAAAAAAGAAGTTTCAACCCAGAATTTTATATCCAGCTGAATTAAGCTTCATAAGTGAAGGAGAAATAAAATATTACACAAACAAGCAAATGCTGAGAGATTTTTGTCACTACCAGGCCTGCCTTAGAAGATCTCCTGAAGGAAGCACTTAAACATGGAAAGGCAAAACCAGTACTGGCCACTGCAAAAACATACCAAATTGTAAAGACCATCAACACTATGAAGAACCTGCATCAGCTAACAGGCAAAATACCCAGCTAGCATCATAATGACAGGATCAAATTCACACATAAGAATATTAACCTTAAATGTAAATGAGCTAAATGTCCCAATTAAAAAACACAGCAGTAATTGGATAAAGAGTCAAGACCCATCGGTGTGCTGTATTCAGGAGGCCCATCTCATGCAAAGACACATATAAGCTCAAAATAAATGGATGGAGGAATATATACCAAGCAAATGGAAAGAAACAAAGGCAGGAGTTGCAATCCTAGTCTCTGATAAAACAGACTTTAAACCAACAAAGATCTAAAAAGACAAAAAAAGACATTACATAATGGTAAAGGGATCAATGCAACAAGAAGAGCTAACTATCCCAAATATATATGCACCCAATACAGGAGTACCCAGATTCATAAAGCAAATTCTTAGAGACCTAAGAAAAGACTTAGGCGCCCACACAATAATAGTAGGAGACTTTAACATCTCACTGTAAATATTAGACAGATCAATGAGGCAGAAAATTATCAAGGATATTCAGAACTTGAACTCAGCTCCAGACCAACTGAACCTAATAGACATCTATAGAACTCTCCACTGCAAATCAACAGAATATGCATTCTTCTTAGCACCACATCACACTGATTCTAAAACTGACCACATAATTGGAATTAAAACACTCCTCAGCAAATGCAAAAGAATGGAAATCATAACAGACAGTCTTTCAGATCATAGTGCAATCAAATTAGAACTCAAGATTAAGAAACTCACTCAAAACTGCACAACTACATGGAAACTGAACAGCCTGCTCCTGAATGACTACTGGGTAAGTAACAAAATTAAGGCAGAAATAAATAAGTTCTTTGAAACCAATGAGAACAAAGACAAAATATAGCATAATCTCTTGGACACAGCTAAAGCAGCGTTTAGAGGGAAATTTATAGCACTAAATGCCCACAGGAGAAAGCAGGAAACATCTAAAATTGACACCCTAATATCACAATGAAAAGAAATAGAAAAGCAAGAGCAAACAAATTCAAAAGCTAGCAGAAGACAAGAAATAACTAAGATCAGAGCAGAACTGGAGGAGATAGAGACACAAAAAAACTCTTCAAAAAATCAATGAATCCAGAAGCTAGTTTTTAAAAAAGATTAACAAAATAGATAGACTACTAGCCAGACTAATAAAGAAGAAAAGAGGGAAGAATCAAATACACACAATAAAACATGATAAAGGCAATATCACCACTGATCCCACAGAAATAAAAATTACCATCAGAGAATACTATAAACACCTCTATGCAAATAAACTAGAAAATCTAGAAGAAATAGATAAATTCCTAGACATATACATCTTCCCAAGACCAACCAGGAAGAAGTCAAATCCCTGAATAGACCAATAACAAGTTCTGAAATTGAGGCAGTAAAATTAATAGCCTACCAACCAAAAAAGCCCAGGACCAGATGGATTCACAGCCGAATTCCACCAGAGGTACAAAGAGGAGCTGGTGCCATTCCTTCTGAAACTATTCCAAACAATAGAAAAAGAGGGACTCCTCCCTAACTCATTTTATGAGGCCAGCATCATCCTGATACCAAAACCTGGCAGAGACACAACAATAAAAGAAAATTTCAGGCCAATATCTCTGATGAACATTGATGCAAAAGTCCTCAATAAAATACTGGCAAACCAAATCCAGCAGCACATCAAAAAACTTATCCACCATGATCAAGTTGGCTTCGTCCCTAGAATGCAAGGCTGGTTCAACATACGCAATCAATAAACATAACCCATCACATAAGCAGAACCAATGACAAAAACCACATGATTATCTCAATAGATTCAGAAAAGGCCTTTGATAAAATTCAACACCACTTCATGCTAAAGACTCTCAATAAACTAGGTATTGATGAAACGTATCTCAAAATAGTAAGAGCTAATTATGACAAACCCATAGCCAATATCAAACTGAATTGGCAAAAGCTGGAAGCACTCCCTTTGAAAACCAACACAAGACAAGGATGTCCTCTTTCACCACTCTTATTCAGCACAGTATTGGAAGTCCTGGCCAGGGCAATCAGGCAAGAGAAAGAAATAAAGGATATTCAAACAGGAAGAAAGGAAGTCAAATTATCTCTGTTTGCAGATGACATGATTGTATATGTAGAAAACCCCATCATCTCAGCCCAAAATCTCTTTAAGTTGACAAGCAACTTCAGCAAAGTCTCAGTATACAAAATCAATGTGCAAAAATCACAAGCATTTCTATACACCAATAATAGACAGACAGAGAGCCAAATCTTGAGTAAATTCCCATTCACAATTACTAACAAGAGAATAAATGCACCTTACAAGGGAAGTGAAGGACCTCTTCAAGGAGAACTACAAACCACTGCTCAAGGAAATAAGAGAGGACACAAACAAATGGAAAAACATTCCATGCTTATGGATAGAATCAATATTGTGAAAATGGCCCTACTGCCAAAAGTAATTTATAGATTCAATATTATCCCCATCAAGCTACCATTGACTTTCTTCACAGAATCAGAAAAAACTACTTTAAATTTCACATGGAACCAAAAAAAGAGCCCATATAGCCAAGACAATCCTAAGCAAAAAGAACAAACCTGGACGCATCACACTACCTGACTTCAAACTATGCTATAAGTCTACAGTAACCAAAACATTATGGTACTGGAAACAAACCAGCTATATAGACCAATGGAACAGAACAGCGGTGTCAGAAATAACACCACACATCTACAACCATCTGATCTTCGACAACCCTGACGAAAGAAAGCAATGGGGAAAGGATTCCCTATTTCACAAATAGTGTTGGGAAAACTGGCTAGCCATATGAAAAAAACTGAAACTGGACCCCTTCCTTACACCTTCTATAAAAATTAACTCAAGGTGGATTAAAGCCTTAAGTGTAATATCTAAAACCATAAAAACCCTATAAGAAAACCCAGGCAAAACCACACAGGACATAGGCATGGGCAAAGACTTCATGACTAAAACACCAAAAGCAATGGCAACAAAAGCCAAAATTGACAAATGGGATCGAATTAAACTAAAGAGCTACTGCACAGCAAAACAAACCATCATCAGAGTGAAAAGGCAATCTACAGAATGAGAGAAAAATTTGCTATCTATCCATCTGACAAAGGTGTAATAATATCCAGAATCCACAAGGAACTTAAACAAATTTACAAGGAAAAAAAAACAACTCTATCAAAAGTGGGCAAAGGATATGGATAGACACTACTCAAAAGAAGACATTTATGCAGACAACGAACCTGTGAAAAAATGTTCGTCACTGGTCAGTAGAGAAATGCAAATCAAAACCACATTGAGATACCATCTCACACCAGTTAGAATGGTGATCATTAAAAAGTCAGGAGATAACAGACGCTGGAGAGGATGTGGAAAAATAGGAAGGCTTTTACACTGTTGGTAGGAGTGTAAATTAATTCAACCATTGTGGAAGACAGTGTAGTGATTCCTCAAGAATCTAGAACCAGAAGTTCCATTTGAGCCAGCAATCGCATTACTGGGTATATACCCAAAGGATTATAAATCATTCTACTATAAAGACACATGCACAGGCATGTTTATTACAGCACTGTTCACAATAGCAAAGACCTGGAACCAACCCAAATGCCCATCAATGATAGACTGGATAAAGAAAATGTGGCACATATACACCATGGAATACTATGCAGCCATAAAAAAGGATGCTTTCATGTCCTTTGCAGGAACATGGATGAAGCTGGAAACCGTCACTCTCAGCAAACTAACACAGGAACAGAAAATCAAACACTGCATGTTCTCACTCATAAGTGGAAGCTGAACAATGAAAACACATGAGCACAGGGAGGGGAATATCACACCCTAGGGCCTGTTGGGGAGGTTGGGGGCTACTGGAGGGATAGCACTAGGAGAAATACCTAATGTAGATGACGGGTTGATGGGTGCAGCAAACCACCATGGCACATGTATACCTATGTAACAAAGCTGCACATTCTGCAGATATATCCTGGAATTTAAAGTATAATTTAAAAATATATATGTATAAATATATGCATAGGTGTATCCATATATATATATATATATATATATATATATATATATATATATATATCTTGCCATGTTGTTCTTTTAAGGAAACAGTCTGAGGCAGTAGGCATGGGGGGAAATCATACTTAAGGGATTTTTAAAATAAAAAATGATAAATGAACATGAAAATAAACAGAATAGACAAAACCACATTTTAAATGGTTTTTACTAGATATTTACTGGGCATGTCTGCTAGATGTTCTAGGCATTTTATACACAAGAACTTGCTTAAGCTCTTTAATAGCCCCAATTGGGTAGGCATTATTAAGCCTATTTGATATATAAGGCAAAGTACGTTTTAAAAAACATATGCCGTTAATAAGAGATAAAGCAGAGATTTGAAAGCAACTCTTTCTTATTCTAATACTCATGTTTAGTCCCCTACATCATCATGATGACTTTTAAAGCAACCAAAGGGCCCATCTATAAAGTGAAAATGTCTTTTTCCTTGCTGTAATGGTTTGAATGATGATGTCCCCATCAAAATTCATGTTAAAACTTAATCCTCAAGGCAACAGTATTAGGAAGTGTAGCCTTTGGGGGGTGATTAAGTCATGAGGGTGCTACCTTCATGAATGAAATTAGTGACCTTATAAAAGGGCTCACAGTTGAAGGAAGCCCTTCTGCCCCTTTTGCCAAGTGAGAAGACAGTGTTCCTCCCCTCTCGAAGATGCAGCAATGAGGGACTACCTTGGAAGCAAAGAGAAGCCCTCAGCAGACACCAATCCTGCCGGCACCTTGAGCTTAGACCTCGCAGCCTCCAGAGCCCTGAGAATAAATTTCTCTTGTTTGTTTATAACTTATCCAGTCAATGATGTTTTGTGATAGCAGCACAAATGGACTAAGATACTCACAAATAACCAAGAGTTTATCAAATATTGACTAGATGGGCGTCACCAAGATTGAGGCTAAGAACTCTTCACACATTCCGATGGGACAGAAGCTAATTCTCCTGAGCCGTAGTTGGGGAACGGCTGGGAGGGCAGCATGTATTTTGACTTTGTCAAGCATTGCTTCCCAGGTAGCAAAGGGTGAAACTGCTGATGCCTGAAGGAGGCAGCAAGGGACTAGGCATTTCTACACAGTCTTGGGTTGTGCCTCAGCTCTGACATAAGTCGTAGTATTACCTGGGACTGTGTCTCAGGCTTGGCTCAGAGGGCAAGCCCAGCCTATATTCCAGGTGGAACACACACACTCCTCCCCACACTTTACCTGCCCCTAGCTGATGCAAGTCAGGGGCAGCTGGCAAAGCCTTCTAGGGATGCCCATTCAGGCAACCCCACCCAGTGCCTGAGGTTATTACTATGAGTTACAGCAAGTTGTTCCTGTCCCCTCTTTGACAATTTGAAAGGGCCCGTGCCACACCTGGCCAAAGTAACTTTGCTTTTCTCAGGGAATATTTCTTAGAATTTTTTTTCTCGTAGAGCCTACTAGACCTCAATTAGCCTCCAAATACACATGCATACATGTCAGCAGCCTCCTACGGGCCTCACTGACAAACACTCTGCCTTCACACACTAAGCACGTGAAAGGGAATACCGGTCCCCATTGTTCTCAACAAGCCTGTGGGAACCCCAGCCTATTTGGTTGTTCTAAGTGTGACGCCAAGGCCACTACCGTGAACAACTTTGGGCAGCAACTCCAAGTCTTGTCCTGGTCTTGTCCAAGGTAACCTGGAGCCGGGAAAATGTTGAGATTTGTCCCCCAATTGGCCATCTTGCCCTGAAAGAAGCTGCCACAGCAATTAAAAATCAAACAAAAGCGAGGCCATGCACACGCACCTCCCTACCTCAAGGAAAAGGAACCCCATGGGGGAAATAAAATTTAGGAGGTTTATTGAACCCACTGTAGAGCTGATCCAGAATTTAAATGGATTCCATAATATATTGCATTTTAATTAGCAATCACAGGAGACCAAGTATTGTTTACTCTCTTGTTAGGAGCTCTAGCTGGAAACAAATACCAGTGAGTCTTAATAAGGATGAGTTATATTTACTGTTTTCCATTTTACAGTCTTGTTATAATCATCACAAGAAGAGATTCATTTAGTGCTCATCTGTTCTTGGTCTGACATTTGTTGACCACTAGGGTGACATAAAACCAGAACATACCCCATAAGCCAAGCAAGAGCCCCTCCACCCCATCCCACCCCATGCTTGATCCTGCATTGTTTCCAATAATATCATTTAATGTGGAAATATTTCTGGCTTAGGTTAGATAACATGAGTTCCCATGTGCCATTGTCACCCAAAAAGCAACCACATGGCTGTTGTTGGTTATTTATTTAGAAAAGAAAAATGTTACAGACAGCTGTATTTATATGCGCCACTCCAACTTAGAAACACCAGCCCCTTCAGGCAGCCGAGAAGCGGCCTCTCGACCACAGCGCACGCCCTTCCCTTAGCAGCCATCCATCCAATGCGTGATCCCACTTGCTTGCTTTCATTCTGTATTTTTGTTTTGGGGGTTCATAGAATGTTAATTCTTTTTAATGACAGTTCTCCAGGGCCAGAGCTTTTGGGACTTTTAAACAGCTTTGTTATTATTCCTCAAACAGAAAGAATCCTGCACTTCTACTTGTGGGCTGGGACTCTCCGGAGCAGTGCATTTCCTTGGGAGCATTCTGGGTTCCCATTTCTTGCTAGGCACATTATCAAGTACTTTTTAAGTACCATTGCATACTGTTCCAGTGATCCCCATCAGTCATCCCAATTCTCCCTATTGGATTGGGCTCCCAGCAGGTAAGGGAGCTCATGATCTCGTCTCAAAGATTTTTCAATGAATGAGGAAGAAGGATTTGATTCCAAAAGGCCACCCTCACAAAAGGGATGTTTTGTGTAACCTGAATACACGTTCCCTTTAGAGACTTTTCATTCAAAATGGACTTCCGCCCTCCCTCAGGAAAAGCAGGTGAAGTAGGTGCCATTGTTTATTTACTCCTCTTTTTCTTTTTTGACCTAGTTTCTCCTTCATAGCCATAGAGGTACCAATCCTATGCTGAAGTTTTAATTAAACCTTGCTCTCTGTTAAAAAGCTCCTATTGTCCTTTTCATTTAAATAGGATTCCTCTTAGATCTTTAACAAGACCACGGAGGAGTAATAAATCTAAGTAATTGTCCTTATTAAGAGGAGATTATTCTCACAAGACTATAACAGTCACCAAAGTAACTAAAGCCATTTTCAGGTAGCACCTAGAGTATTCTCCTCCTACCCAAATACAGAAATGCCTCGTTAGTCACTTTCTTTGCTGCTCAAATTAAATTAGATGGCATTCTGTTTATTTTTCATATCTTTTGCTAACAGAAGGGGATTTGCCTTTTGATGATATTCATCAGGAAACCTCAAGTTCAACTGTATTGAGTCCATGGGATGAAGATGACCCCTCCCTCCCTTCCTTCCTTCTTTCCTTCCTTCCTTGCTTTTTCAAAGGCATTAGTGGCCCTTGGATGGCATATTATATGTTCATCTTAAATTTACTGAACATCCATCATCTGTGTGCAAGGCACTGCAGTTGGTTCTGAGTTTTCAGAGGGGGAAAAAGCCCACCTTCTTGAAACCTAAAAGTAGCAGGAATTTAGACATTAACCCAATAATTACATAATTGACTACAACCATGATGAAAAGTTATGAAAGAGGGGACAGGCTGCCAGGTGAACATGTTCCAGGGCGTTAGAAGCAGTCCACCAGAAATATCCACTTAGTTCATTCCATTACAGATGCCGAACTCTGCTTTCTGGTCTTAGAAGACTTCCAGGGAAGCTTTCCCATTTCCCAAGTTCTTGTAGTCATTGGCTCCTGATGTTTTCAGTTTGTATTTAAAATCCATGTTCTAAACAAGCCTCCCTTAGAGCCAAACTAACATTTCTAGAATAGGGTTGTCAAACAAACAAACAAACAAACAAAAAAAAACTGGGAGCAAACTTAAGCATCGCTTAAAGATTAACAAGTGCCTTTCAGGGCCAGGTGCAGTGGCTCACGCCTGTAATCCCAGCACTTTGGGAGGCAGAGGCAGGCAGATCACAAGGTCAAGAGTTCAAGACCAGCCTAATCAATATGGTGAAACTCCATCTCTACTAAAAATACAAAAATTAGCCAGGCGTGGTGGCAGGCACCTGTAGTCCCAGCTACTCGGGAGGTTGAGGCCGGAGAATTGCTTGAACCCGGGAGGTTGCAATGAGCCTAGGTCATGCCACTGCACTCTAGCCTGGGCAACAGAGGGAAACTCCATCTCAAACAAAAAAAAGAAAGAAAGAAAGAAAAGAAAAGAAAAGAAAAGAAAAGAAAAGAAGTGCCTTACGGAAGTGACTGCCAAGAAATGGACTCCCTAAGGAGCCTGGGGAGGGGCATTTAAGTCAAAATGAGAAAGTATTGTTTGTCAATCTTATTGGCTTTGGACTTTGTCTTCAGATCTTGAGAGCAGAGTTGGCATCAGCTTAGCTCTTATACATACTTCACGTTAAGTGTTCTGTGATGTTTGGGAATGGCTAGTAAGAACTGACACATTTGTTGCCCCCAAAATTGCTAGTAACATAGAACTTGTGGGTATTACTTGCAAAATTCATTTTGAGGGCACAAAAAAAGAAGCAACCTGAAGCTGTGCAGAGATGAGAACTGGAATCTTGCCATTTGAGATGGAAAATTTCCGATTATATGACAATAGAAAAAATTAGCTCTCTTTTCACGCATCCAACAAGTCAAAAAGTTTTCTTAAAGAACAAGATCAGCAAATGAATTGTCCATGAGCAAGATTGGACTTCAGCCTTGCAGATTCAGAACTTAGACAACATACCAAGAGTAGATCCATTTTTCTGAGAGAAAGCCATTGGCTAAGCAGTGAGATTGAAGGATAAAAGCACGATGCCAGCGTACTCACTAGCAATGAGAAGTAACGGTCAAAGGAGCTGAAATTCTCCAACGTCTACATGACCACCACATTCTTTCCCTGAGGCACACTCCAAGTCATGGTCAGAAGACTCCCGAGGGAGTGCATAGTCAGAAAAAGAAGAGTTAGATGACTGGAATATTTAGTGAAATAAAACTCTTACCGTTTAGTGCTTCAATTTAGCAATCGAACTAACTGGGACTAGAAGACTAGAACTCCGTTGGCCTTACCCCTCCACATTCATAGTCACGTTCAAGATACTTTTGCCAATGGGAGGGAGTGACTCTGTTGAGTTAGATCTCTTTCAACCTTCTTTAAGTGAATCTTCCCCAAATGGCGCTTTGCTATTCACAATAAAGTAATCAAGAGAGCATTCTTCTGAAAACGTTTATGAAGTCTTAAAAGTCAGGCTACTTCCTCTTTACCAAAGGATACTTAAAAACAAGATCTTCATCTTATATTTGAGCATATATGATAACCACTTATAATTACGAATCAGTAATTAAGTAGGGACCAGAACCATGATCTCTGTAGGGTGGGATTCTCTTCCCCGGTTTCCCACAGCCTCTGGGATCCAGTCACAGTTCCTTTGCACTGTCACTCAAAGCCCTTTGCTTATGACACTAGCACATGCCCTGAACCCTCTCGTCCCTTTAGGCCACCAAAGCTGACTAGCTTTTCTTCTAAGGGACACATTCTTCCTTTATCTATGTTACCTCTTCCCTGGATTGCTAGTGGGGTTTTAGAGGCCCTAGAGCCATTTTGCCTTCATCAAGAAACTTAGCTTCTTTCCGAAGCTGGTCCTGTTGTCTGGCTCTCAAAAGGCGTCTTATTTCTGGTTCTCAGGGACGCAGGGTGAGGTGAGGGAGTACCTTACTAAAGCCCCAAGCACACAAGTAAGGGCACCATCATCCCAGCATACTTCAAACTATAGAAGGAGTTGGACTTGCCAGTTGCCAGTATACAGCGAATGCACAAGTGTGAAAACACAGACACATACACTTCCTCTTTGTAATCTCTGCCTTGAGATTCATAGTGAGAAAATTCTTTTGAATGAAAATGTAATGACCCAAAGTAACAAAGGGGAATATCTGTATTTTCCCTTAAGCTTAACAGAGTTCATTATTATAACTTTCTCTCTCTCTCTCTCTTTTTTTTTTGAGACAGAGTCTCACTCTGCCGCTAAGGCTGAGGGACGTGCCATGACCACAGCTCACTGAAGCTTTGACCTCCCTGGCTCAGGCAACTTTCCCACTTTAAGCCTCCCGAGTAGCTGGGACTACAGGTGTGTGCCACCATGCCCTGCTAATTTTTGTAGTTTTTGCGGGAATAGGGTTTTTATCATGTTGCCCAGGCTGGTCTTGAACTCTTGGGCTCAAGAGATCATCCAGTCTTGGGCTCCCAAAGTGTTGGGATTACAGGCGTGAGCCGCCGCACCCAGCTATTATAACTTTTTCTAAAGTGACTTAGTAGAACAGATCTTTAGTGACAAAGAACTGTAAACAATGATCAGAAAACTTAATATTAACCCACAACTCAGGTTATACCATATTCTCTGGGTTTGTGTGTGGGTCCCCAGAATAACAGGGTGGTTTTGACTTCCTTACAAGTTAGTTCCCCTTACAGAATTCTTGCGGCGTATGTTGTTGCATTTCTTGTATTATTAGTATCCATTTCTTGAGAAATGAAGAGGCTGTCCCCAGTGTGCTCCTATCCTGCTGTACAGGGCTGTCCTGTGGCTCTGGGCAGGAGGTGGATCATTCAGAACACCTGTGCTAAAGGGGCTCTGATTTTATGATGATAGACATAGAAAACAAAACATCTGGTAAATGGAAGATAAAATCTCCTGAAAGTATGAGAATTGATCTTTGAGCTTTACAATCATCCCCAGCAGAAGTGGCTCCCTACTATGTGTAGCAGAGACTGCTGGTGTTCACTGGGCCCACAGGGTCCTCTGTTCTCAGCCTCCTTCAGTCAGGAGGGGTGATATGACTGGGTTCTATTCAATATGGGCAGAGAGTGTATGCCACTTCAAGGCTTGGCCTCTAAAATGCCCTGCAAGCTCTTCTGTGGTCCCTCTCTTTGCCAGCTGTGTTCCTGGAGCAAAGGACTCTGAGAAGCAGAGCCATATGCCATGTCAGGAGCTGGACCCCCAAATCCATGACTTAAAGTTGCCCGGCCTGTGACATTCACATTGGACCTCATGTGAATGAAGCTTTTATTGTGTTAAGTCACTAAGACTGTGCAGTTGTTTCTTGCCACACTTAGCCCAGCCTCGCCTGACTGAGGGAGGTAGGCGAGCCCAGCGAGTCAGCAGCTGCCAACCCTCCATGGAGTCCATCCCCAGATGCCTCTGTCCTCTGTGTTCTGATGCATGAACACAGGATGCACCCACCACCCAGGACGTTTTCACTCTGGGAATCTAGCCAGCCCCACACTTTGTAGCACATTTGTAAACGATTTTCTTATTGAATAAATATTGCAGATGGAAAAGCCCATCAGACCTACTGCTGTGCCCAGACTCACCTGGGACCTACTCAAAGTGAACTGTTTTAAGGCTGGGTCTAAGCCAAGGTCCTTGAAAAGCAGCCAGGTCAAAGCTTGAATCCAAATGTAAGCCGGTGCTGCCGCATATCGGAATCTCCACAAACATGGGTTTTAGGAAGGAAGGACAACATCCTTCATCCTGATCCAAAGAGATAAGCTGGAAGCAAAATCAAGGGGTAGGAGCTCGCAGAAACTGCGGTAGAGCAGGAAGGAGCAATTGATCTGAGAACGCGGTGCCAGTGGGGCATGGCTGCCTGCATTGGCAGGGAAGGCTTCCATGGAGTTTATATTTTTTAAGAGCAGTTTTAGGTTCATAGCAAAATTGAGCAGAAAGTACAGAGAGTTCCCATACACCCCTTGCCCCAACCCACATGCATAGTAAGCCCCACTCCCAACAGAATGGTTCATTTGTTACAATTAATGAACCAACATTGACACATCACAGTCTCTCAAAGTCCATACTTTACATTAGGCTCACTTTTAATACTGTCCCGGCTTGGACAAATGTATAATGAGGTATGTCCCCGACTACAGTAACATGCAGAGTAGTTTCACTTCCCTAAGTGTAAGAGACACATTTCAACAGTGGCACAAATAAACAACTTTGTCCATAGCTTTCTCCTAAAAGGCATTTTTCTAGTATACAGCCAAAAGACCCCAAGAATTCTTTATATATCCATGTAGGAAAGGAAAGCCCATCTAGGATCCTGCTAGACGTGAGCAGAGTCTGTGGCTCCATTCCCAGCATTCTCTGGAGTTTAGCTTGAGAAAATAATATGAATCCTATAGGATCAGTGATCTCACTCATTTGGACTACAGTAAATCTCTTCTATATTACTGCTCAGCCTCTGAGAATATTATATTGGGTCTCATTTTATTAAAGAATGTCATGCCTACCCAGAAGTCGCTATTTAATTTTTAGCTGCAAGATACAATTTTGAAAAACCATTATCTAGAAAGTGCAATAATCAAACAATGTAATCATGAATGTTAAACCTCCTTGGAATATTATTTTAAATGCTTGCCAGCTGGAAGCAAAAGTTGATAAGGAAGAATCTGATTTGGTTGGCTTTCTAATTTGTGAAAGCATCTACACTTTCCAACATGATGTATTTGTTAAGATATGGTTTTTTTTCTCTGCATGATTGTTTTGAAACTGTCAAAGAATACAAAATCCTTAAACAAGGAAGACAGATTTGCATTTCCTGTTTGTTCCAGCCTAAGATTTAGGATTAAATCACTTTAAGAACTGAGTCCTTTCTCAGAGGAGCCAGACGGCCCACATACATCACCAGTTGCCTCCGAGCTTCCTGGCTGCTCTGTGAGCTCAGACTCGTAAATTCGATGACATATGGAAAATATCAGAAAGCCACGGCATGCATTTTAAGAGAGCCCAGAAAGCTGGGCTACGCTGTCAAAAAGATCCCTGGCAATTTCCCCATTCTTCCCATCACTCAATCTTGAATCTCCACAGAAAGGATCGACGGATATTTGGCCAGTGACTGGGGGTCTGGGGGTGACCCAGCTATCTGGCAAATGTGCCACCCTCCCTGCCTAAGGGGGCCCAGCATGTCTATGCATCACTGAGCAGTTCCCCAGGAAGGACATCCTTTTTCTGAGGGCGCACTGAACTTTGGTACAAGCAGCTCCTCACATCTGAAATACCCTTCTCGATCTGTGAAATCCCCATTCTGTTCCCACACACTTCCCTCCTGCCTCTCTCTCAGCACTTCCTTCATTGCACTATAACTTACATATCTGTCTTCACTATTGGGCATTGAACTTACAGAGGGTGCTTCCTTTAGCCCTTTGAATGAGTAAATATCAATGCCTGCTCCTTAAAAGGAAGCCTGGAAGTAGGATCATCATGCTTCCTTCCTCCCCAGTGCCATCTCTGAGGAGTCCTCAGTGGGGTGGTGATGTCCAGCCTAGGTCTTATTGTCTTCGTATGACCTGAATTCGGCACTTACCAGGCATACAGCAGGCACTTGAGGTGGGTGAATGTGCCCACCTGCTGGGAAGCCTGGGGATGGAGCAGGGATCGATGTTAGCTAGCGGCTTCCCTTATTCACACTATGTCTACCTTCAAAACCTTAGGCAAGATATTTACCCTTTCTTTACTTTTTTTTTGTCTATCAAATGGGAATGATAGTGCTGCCTAACTCACAGGATATTATATTGAATGGTTTATATATCTATTATATAAACTAAAAGCTAAAATGATAGCTTGCACTGGTAAGAGCTCAATACATCTTAGCTAATAAAGTAAGTTCTCAAAAAATGGAGCTGTGCTTCCTAGACATAATAATGCCTTTCTAAATGGCCCCACTCCACTGAACTTCCTTCTACAGCCAAGTCTCTGTGTAAAAAAGTGAGTTATTTGGTTTACTTAGAGGAAATATTTGCTGGGTCCTCAGGGATTCTGGTAAAGTAAATAGGGATTTTTTTCTTTTTTTCTGAGAGTGAGTTTCCCTTAGCATTTTGAATGACTGAATATCAATGTCTGATCCTTAAAAGGAAGACTGGAGGCAGGACCTTCATGCTTCTTTTCACCCCAATGCCATCTCTAAGGAGTCCTTATTGGACCCCGGAAAAGGTGGTGATGTCTGGATCTGGCTTTGGACAGTGCTTCAGGCTTTAATGTCACTGAAAGTCCACAGACCCAAGAAGGACTCTGAAGGGCACAGTGAGCCATGGCCCTTGAAAGCAGCAAGCTCTGCCCTGTGCGGGTGATGGGGAGAAGTCTTGGCCACCAGCCAAGGCCAGCAACTGACTTCAGAGGCATAAACTATCAAGCTTCAAACATTTCTAGGCAAAAGGGTAAGGGGTCTGTTTGAGAGAATGGGAGTGGGCATGGGTTGGGGTTGGATAGCTGTAAAAGCTTCCCCAGTCCTGAGGGCAGGTGTCTCCATCCTCAGACCTGCCTTGCCCTCGGAGTAGGGGGCTGAGAACGGGGGAAGCAGCTATCTGAGTGTTGTCTGCGGTGGGGGGAAATGGAACAGTAAGAATGAGGCACCCTAGAGCCATTTCCCTGGAGACTCCCGAAATCCAGAGGCCCTTACCCACAAAGGAGGAGACTGTGTGATGTTGGCCCTGGGTCCATAGACAGGTGACATAGGAGCAAGTTCTAGCTGTCTGTCTATCTGTTCCGGGCCTTGGGTGTCACTTAGCCTTGCCTTGGCCTCTCTTCCTGTAAAATGAGGCTAATAGCACTATGTCACAGAGCCACTGTCAGTCTCTAATGAAGTAAGGCTTGGGATGCGTTCTGAGATCTATAATGTGATAAATTAATCGGAAGCATCTTACAAATAATAATTGTACTTATGATTTAAAGAGTGAACCAGAATAGAACTGAACCAGGTTTGGTCTCAGAGGCCAACAGTTGCAGTGGTGATGGGGAATGACTCCCATGAGGTTGGATGCCCCTTTCCAAACCAGCCTCTCTCCCTCATCCTTCCTCCACAGCCTGGATAAAATTGGCAGTAAAGGACAGTGGTTGAGGGCATGGAAACAAGAAGGCCTGCATTTGAATCCTGTCTCTGTCACTGACTAGCTTCATGGCCTCAGGTAAGATACTTAAATTTTCTGTATCTCAGTTTCCTTGTTGGTAAAATGGGGATGATATTGGTGCCTACCTTGTAGGATGTGGTAAACACTGAATGATCTAGTGCATGTGTTATTGTTAAAAATGAGAGCTAACAAAATGAGCACTCAGAAACTGTGAGCTGTCTTTATCAATCATGGTAATGCCATTCCAAATGGTCCAAGTCCATTGACCTCTCTGCTCACTCAAAGAATACTGGGTCTGCTGGGTTTGGTGGTGCGTGCCTGTAATCCCAGCTGCTCACGAGGCTGATGCGGGAGGATCACTTGAGGCCAGGAGTTCATGACCAGCCCGGGCAACAGAGTGAAACCCTGTCTCTTAAAAAAAATACACAACACACACAAGCTATATATGTGTGTGTATACACACACACACACACACACACACACGGAACACTGGGTCCTTTCCACTCTAGCAGGTCAACCAGGAGGCTTGAAGAAAACAAAATTAGAAATCTCTGAAGAATGAAAATGTTGTCTTTTGAGGGGAGAGGTTACACACCATGGGTATTTATATGATTCATTAGGAACCCAGTAGATCCAAAAATTGGGGCTGTTCCCTGACGGTCCGATTTGACTTCCTATAGAGGAAGGCTGTTAGGGAGGCACTGCCTTACATCAGCGGGACCTGCTCTCTTCTTCTGCTTCTCCAATGCTACTGCCAGTGAAGAATCATACACTTTAAGACTGGGAAGGACCCTACAACATCACTCAGGCCAATGGATTGCGAGGTCTGGGGGCAAAGACAGTTGACTGAGGGAGTTCTGTTCTTGGGAGGCAAAATCCACCACCTGCCTCCCAGAGCCAAATTCAGACAATGGAGCCCTGTGCTGCGGAGGGAGGACTGAGGACGTGGTCCACAGTGCCATGACACTCCCTGAGCACCTACCAACCTATCACAGTCCTGTGCCGCTAAGAACCTCACGGTTTAGTAGAGAGAGGTGCACGGCGAACGTCATCTGAACACATTATGGTTAGCGGCACGCTTTGAGTATTCACAGGGTTCTGGGGAAGCCGAGGGCAGGGGCACCAAGCCAGCCCCAGGGCACGTGTGGAAGGTGCACTCCAGGAGTGGGTGACACTTGAGCTAAGTTTGAAAGGAGGAAGAGAAGTAACTCTAGGAGGGAAAAATGTAAAGACCCTCCAGGTGAGAGTGGAGAGAATGAACGAGAGGATCGGTGTGGCTGGCAGCTAAGGTGCCAGAGACAGGGAAGGCTGACAAGGCCAGAGAGACCGGGAGCCAGTGTGCAGGGCTCGTGTTCCTGAATGGAACAGGACTTTAGCTTGATCATGGGAGCCACCCGTAGGGTTTTCAGCAGAGGAACTGTGCAAATGTGCAGTCACCTGGGGGCTGGCTGCTAGAGGGTGGACTGGGGTGGGCAGACCTGGAAGACATTCAGCCGGCTTCCCTGAGTGAGGCTTGGTTTCACCACTTCCTTATGAACAACAGGGCTTCCTAGAGACCGAGGGCAACAGACTCACAATGACATTCCACATGTGCCACCAGATATCTACCCACCACACTGTGGTAACTATCCTTAATCATCCGGGTATTCCCTCACCCCAACACAGCTCGTGTACTCACGGGGGACACTTTACTGTACCCATGGGGCATGAGGCTTAGGCTCAAGTGAATGAGCACAACTCTACCCCTGTGGTCATACTATTTGCTTTAAGAATGGTCAAGTGGCCTGGCGTGGTGGCTCTCGCCTGTAATCCCAGCACTTTGGGAGGCTGAGGTTGGTGGAGCACCTGAGGTCAGGAGTTCAAGATCAGCCTGGCCAACATGGAAAAACCCCATCTCTACTAAAAATACAAAAATTAGCTGGGCATAGTAGTGTGTGCCTGTAATCCCAGCTACTCAGGAGGCTGAGGCAGGAAAATCTCTTGAACCCGGGAGGCAGAGGTTGCAATGAGCCGAGATTGTGCCATTGCACTCCAGCCTGGGTGACA
>NW_016107481.1:1144616-1204697 GCF_001604975.1 Cebus imitator | reverse complement strand
AGCAGAGGCCCTAATCATGGGATGAAACTGAATAAATATGGGATCTCCCTCTCCACAGAACAAACCTCTGAACTTTTCAGTCAGAGGAACCAATACATCCTGTTTGTTTTCTAAACCTTTCTTTCTTGCTTGCAAAAGCTCAGAGCTCAGGGGCACTAATGAATCATCTAGAGCACAGTGGTTGGAAAGGACCACCTCTAAACAGGTGAAAAAAAAAAGACAAGGTTTTCCTGACATTGTTTTAGAAAACTTAAAAATTGTTTTAATTGAAAGCCATTTTTCAATGCTCTCTGCTCTGCGGGACTTGCCTCCCAAATCCACTTTTCTGGTTCCCCCTAAAGCAGTGGTGCGCTGCCACCTGCTGGCTGCAAAGCAGAATGTGTCCTAGAAAGTAGATGGAGAGCATTAATGCTAGAAAAGGCCTTGAAGGTCAGCGTGGGAAATACGATTAAGGGGAAAATCATTCTCTGCCAATGTATATTGTTGAGCCGTTTGAAGTTTGGTTGGTAGTTTTATTTTTTAAAAATAATAAAATAGGGATAGTCACTTTCGGAAATATAATATTTCATATCTTGTGGCATTTATTTATTACACTTGGTTATATTCATCAATACCTGACATTTCCTTGAAAAGCAACAACAATGAGAATCACTAAAAAAGCACCCTCTCTCTCTCTCTGTCTCTCTCTCTCTGCACAAGCATATCTGGAAACATGCATGCACATGCTTTGTCTCTGCTAACTGCCTGAAGCAACAGCCACCTACCCTTTACTTCCGTTTCTGAGGCAGCCAGCCAGCCCATTTCTTACCTGTCAGATTTTCTAGGCAGAAGTCTGATCTTAGTCCAGTGCCTTTTTATTCAGGAAAAACTTATCAAGCTCTCCAAGTATCTCCTTAGAGTCTCCCTCCAGACTTCATGCAAGGCGCAGCCACAGATCCCCTCTCACCAACCCTGGGGGAGATGGGATTTAACAGCTTCTCACTTTAAAAATTCTCTTTGCAAATCCTCTTTGCCTTTTCCTAATGTTTCAGGTCTTCATACTACTTTGAAATTTCTGCACAGTAGCCCCTTTGGAATTTAGCATCTATTGTATTCATGCCTCAACCAAAACTGTAATAGTAAAAATCCCATCATGAATGCTGTTACAAATTCCCTCCTGGCCTCCATTTGGGGTGGACCTGCTCAGGACCAGAGTAGCAGTAGCCTCGACCTACCAGCAGGTGGCGCCCAAACAAGCCTTATCGCCATTGCTCCCTCTGGGACTGGGCTTCGTGCCAGCGCCCACCATCACCTCCCCGCACAAAACCTCCCTCCACTACAGCCCCCTTCAGCCTGCTAAGGTGTGACTTAGATATTTCCTGGACTTTGGCTTCTTTTCCTGGCCCTCACATTAACAGGCCTGATACCTGCCCAGCTCCAGTGAGCCCCCCGCTCCATGGATCTTTCCCTGTGTTGCCCCAACACAACCCCAACCCTAACTCCCCACTGGGGCTGACCTGGCTGCCCGCTTCCCTCTGGGATGTCCACAGCCATGTTCCGCTCTGCATGACCGTGCTCTCTTGAACCAGGCTTGAATTTTCCAGGTCTCTCTAGCCATTGCATTGTGGACTGGCAGCCCACCTCACGGAGTGCACCCTGCAGCCAGGCCAGCTTTCCCTGGCCCCTTTCTACCTCGTCCAGGAGCCTCTCACCTGTGAGGCAGCGGTGAGGCTGCTCCCCACATTCCCAGCATGTGTGCATTTGTGGCCTGGAGCTGACAAGGCCCAGTGTGATGTGACGCTGTTTTTTTTTTTTTTTTTTTTTTTTCCCTTGAGACGGAGTTTCGCTCTTGTTACCCAGGCTGGAGTGCAATGGCGCGATCTCGGCTCACCGCAACCTCCGCCTCCCGGGTTCAGGCAATTCTCCTGCCTCAGCCTCCTGAGTAGCTGGGATTACAGGCACGCTAATTTTTGTATTTTTAGTAGTGACGGGGTTTCACCATGTTGACCAGGATGGTCTCGATCTTTTGACCTCGTGACCCACCCGCCTCAGCCTCCCAAAGTGCTGGGATTACAGGCATGAGCCACTGCGCCCGGCCCTGATGTGGCGCTGTCCTGACAATCACCTCATCTGACGTCTCAGCCTTCATCTCCATGATGCATGTTGGGAGAACCTCCAGTCTCTTGTAAGAGCCCGCTCTGTCACTATTTCAATATTCTTCTGTTTTAGCCCATTCAGCTGCCATGTGGTACCTGGCAGTTTCCTCCAGTCCAGTTCCCAGTGGAGTGTCTGCTGCTAAGGTTTCTGAGGTGCGCCAAGGCTGTGAACGTACCCAAGCCCGGCCACAGCTGCCATCTCCCTCAGAGTCCACCTATGTTGTATGATGTCACCTTCACTGAGCCACAGCTCTGGGCACCGACGGCTCAACTGCATGGGAGGGCTCCTCTTCCCTGTTCCGTGTGGCCAGAATGTCCTTGCCCGTTTTGTCCCTCAGTCATCCTTTAGGAATCAGCACTGATGGCCTTCTCTGGGAAGCTGCTCCTGCATTTGGAACAGGAGACTCACCTGGATTGAAGGTGTGGCGCCTTCACCCGGGTCCTGCAGCTCCTCTGGCCCAGCCTCCTCAAGCACTCCTGTCTGTCAAGCCCACACTGATCCCTTCTGAGCTGGCTACACCAGAGCTCTTTGCATCCCTCCGCCCATGGGGTTTGAAGTAAAGTGTACCTGGGCTCAAAACCTGCCTTCTCTACCTATTAACTTTGTGTGACTTTGGGCAAGTTACTTAACCTCTCTGAGCTTCTGCCCCCTTTTTGTAAAATGGGGTCGATAATAGCATCTGCCCCATAGGTTTGCTGTGAGGCTCCAGTGAGATTGACAGTGCACATAAAACACTTACTAAAGGCCTGGCAGAGAGTTCGAATTCCATAAAGGGCAGCTCTTACCATCGCAAAAACCAAGGCCGCTCCAACATTGCCCTCACTTGGGTAGGAGCTGCCTTTGAAGACAGGAACTAACTTCCTCAACTTTATGTGCCCACCTAGGATGGTGCTTTATACACAGTGGGGCTCAAATGTCTGTGAGTTGAAATATCTGATAGCACTGTGTTCTCTCTTCTCATTTACATTTTATCTTCCTTGAGGATAAAAATTACACGTATCTTTTGTAGACTGACTTTTTAATTTTAATAAGATATACCTAACATAAAAGTTAACCATGGTCACAGTTTTTAACTGCACAGTTCAGTGGCATTGAGCCTATGCACATTGTTGTGCAACCACATGGCTTTTTTTTTTTTTTTTTTTTTTTGAGACAGTCTTGCTCTATCGCCTGGCTGGAGTGCAGCAACGTGATCCCGGCTCACTGCAATTCTCCTGCCTCAGCCTCCCGAGCAGCTGGGACTACAGGAATGCACCACCATGCCTGGCTAATTTTTTTGGATTTTTTTTTAGTAGAGATGGGGTTTCACCATGTTGGCTAGGATGGTCTCGATCTCTTGACTTTGTGATCCGCCCGCCTCGGCCTCCCAAAGTGCTGGGATTATAGGCCTGACCCATCGTGCCCGGCCCATGTGCCATTTTTAAAAACATCCACAGCAGCCAGCTCAGGACCAGACGTAGAAGCTGAATCTCTAACGACTGAGTGGACGCGGATAGAGAAGCCCCGCACCAGGAGGCAGGCTTCATTCAAAAGGGACCACCCCTGTCCCCCTACCACGTGGCACAGTTCCTGGACATAGCAGGTGCTCAATAACCGTGAAATGTGCCACAAGCAGAAGTTGCACGCTGGCAGGAAAGTGGGACGGGGCTGTGAGGCACGTTGTTTGGGGCCACACAAAGTTTTTCTTTTTTAGAGTTAAAAATAAATTGCTTTGAATGAGTTGAACTCTCACATAAAAATCCATATTGTTACTTCTCTTGAAAGACAGAAGGCTCTGGCAGCTTGGGCCTGCATGTTTGGACGGCAGCACTCTGCTAGCACCGCGTGCAGGCGGCCCCTTTGGATGGAGCGAACGGTCTCCAGGCCGCTGCTCTCACGGAAATGACTCCCTTGCTCCCCTGAGCACTTGAGTTTCAGACCCCTGCTGTAGAGTCAGATGAACAGGACTTGAGACTTACTTCCTTAGCTGAACAGCTGAGAGCACTTAAGGAGCTCAGCCAGCCTCTGAGCCTCCACAGCCTCATCTGTAGAATGCAGAAAACGACAGCTTTCTTTCCGGGTTTCTGTGGAGAGTGTTATGAGATTGTGTATGCTGAAGTATGTGAGAGGCTGGGTGTCGTGGCTCATGCCTGTAATCTCGGCACTTTGGGAGGCTGAGACAAGAGGATCATGTGAGCCCGGGAGTTTGAGACCAGCCCGTGCAACAGAGAGAGACCCTGTCTCTACAAAAAATTAAACAACAGCAACAACACTGGGTGTGATGACATGAGCCTGTTGTCCCAACTCCTTGGGAGGCTGAGGCAGGAATATCGTTTGAGCCTGGGAGGTGGAGGCTGCAGTGAGCCGTGATCGCACCATGGTACTTCAGACTGGATGACACAGTGAGACCCTGTCTCAAAAACAAAAACAAAAACCACCAAGTGTGTGAAAATGTCAGGACCATGATACAAACACTGGCCCCTCCCCACAGGCCTGCTACCTGCAGTCTTTGTGCCTGCACTGAGATGTATGGATTCTCCTGCCAGTTGGAATCTCCAGATTTTTTACATTGCATCCTCGCCTGAGAAGACACTAGCACCTGGAAAAGCCAGGGTGCTGGGGTGCCATCTGGTCAGCACAGGCAGCTACCAGGTACCTGCAGCACCTGTCAGTCACCTCAGGGCTTTCACACAGTCCCTGCCTGGGTGTGGCACAGCTGAGAGCTAGTTCCTCAGGCACAGGCCTGCTCTCCAGTGCCCTTTCATCTGAGGGCCCTCCACACACCGCACGGCCGCCCCACAGGCATCGGACCCCACGGCACACATCAGTGCATAATGCACTGCGTATCTGCCGCACCTTAAGCCAGCTCCTAGGAGTGAGGTTTTTGCTCTCAGAACACCACCAGCTCCCTCCCCTACCTCCTTCTCTCACTCTCCCTGCCCTTCTGTTCCCTTCCCAGGCTTAGTTTCTGTGGTACCTTGTCAGCCTCTGCTGTTAACACCATCCTTTCCAAATCTAAAGGAAATGAGAGCTCTTTCCCTTTAAGTCCTTTTTATAAACCCCTTTCTCCCAACTCACCTAAAAATTCAGGTTCGCTCTGTTTCATTAATAACATCTTGATATAGAAAAAGAATTCAAGACAAGAAATAAATAGAAAAGTAAGTCAGGTGATTCTGTTTTGAAATAAAACAAGTTTGTATAGTAACTGGTTCCAGATTGCCTTACAGTCTTGCTTGGCAGGTAGAGATTTATTCCTGATAGCGAACCACATGTCACACTTGCTCTTCTAAGACGTTTGCTTTTATCTCCAGCAGTTCATGATGGAATAGATACAAAGAAAAGACTAGAGCCTTGTTTAAGCAGGGACTAGCGTGTTTGCATCCTGACACCAGAGAAGATCTGATCATCTGCGAGTTTCCAATCTAGGGCTTAACAGCTTTAAAAAAAAAAATCAAACATGTTAAAACAAAACAAAACAATAGAAAACGAAAGCGCAGAGAGGCAGTTGCAGATATTGCAATCTTTTGTGTAAGGAGCTGTAACATGCCCATGATACAAGAACCAGCCACCGCCTAAAACGAGATGAGTGGTTTGCCTCTTCTAGAAGAAAACAAGGCCTCCAGAAATTGAATATTAGTTTCCTAGGAAAAGCAGAGGGTCCTTTGACAGCATTTCATTGTGACAATGAACCCAGAAACTCCTCTGAGACTTGTTTTCACCAGGAGCAGCGGCCTTCTCCCAAGCTGGCCCCTTAGGTAGCAGCGCCTGCCCTGGGCTTTTCCTTCCCTTCCCGTCTCCTTCAGTCCGCTTCGGTCCCAGGGTCACTCCTTGGCTTAACAAATCTAAGTGCTGAGGCTCTTAGCAAGTCACACAAACCCACTACAAACTGGCTTAAACAAAACAGCACAGTCCTCAGAAACTTAGCAGGACTGATGTACAGTCTGGACCTTCGCTCCAGGCCTGTCATTGATAGGAATCAGCTCCCGATCTCAGTGTCTGTCAGCTCCACATCCCGGGAGAGAGACTGTGTGTGCTCCAGCTGGGATTGCCTGTTCCTCCTGCTGCAGTCAGCTAAGTCCAGTAGGAGAGTCTAATGGACATGGGGCTCTTGAAACTCATCCTGGAGTTGGGGAGGTGAGCAGAGGGACAGGTCATGGCTGGCCAGACACCCTAGGAGGTTTTGATTAGTTGCTGTGGCAGTGTTACAGTAGGTAGTGAATCAGACATGAACAGGGCAAGAAAGGGCCCCCTACCCCACCAGGAATACCAGGCGACCATCAGGTTACACTGTCTCTCTAAAGTAACAGTTGGTGGCAGCCGGGGACAGGACAAGGTAGTCTCCCTATAGAGAGGGAAAAAAACCTGAAACCCATGATCAGCAGCTTCCTGATAAGATCTCAGGAGTTGAGTGATGAACTCAAGTGTGCTTATTAAGAGGTAAAATGAGCTGGGCGTGGTGGCTTAAGTCTGTAATCCCAGCACTTTGGGAGGCTGAGGCAGGCGGATTTCCTGAGGTCCGAAGTCTGAGACCAGCCTGAACAACATGGAGAAACCCCGTCTCTACTAAAAATACAAAATTAACGGAGCGCGGTGGCGCAAGCGTGTAATCCCAGCTATGCAGGAGGCTGAGGCAGGAGAATCACTTGAACCCGGGAGGCGGAGGTTGCGGTGAGACGAGATCGGGCCACTGCACTACAGCCTGGGCGACGGAGCAAGACTCTGTCTCAAAAAACAAAAACAAAGCAAAAAAATACTCCACCCTGGGCAACAAGAGTGAAATTCCATCTCAGAAAGAAAGAAAAAGAGGCGAAATGGTGGAGTTTAACTGGTATGTGACCTCAGGGACCAGGTTGAGCACAGGCGCAGGCCAGTAAACACACTGCGCATGCTCCCCTCCCAGGCGCTGGCAGGCCACTGCACATGTGGACGGCCCACCCCAAAGGAGGAGTCAGGGCAGAAGGAAGGCAAGACCCCAGAAGCACCCAGAAGCATCCAGAAGCATGCCAGCTTATAAAACCCCACGTCAAAAGGTCAAATCGTGCACTTGCCTTTCCAGTTGCTCAGTCGGCCCTCTTCCAAGTATACTTCTCTTCTTCTCCTTCCTGCTCTAAAGCTTTTTAATAAACTTTCACTTCTCCTCTAACAGGTGCCTTGGTCTCTCCTTCTGCCTCATGCCCCTCGAATTCTTTCTTCTGTGGAGGCAAGAACTGAGGTTGCTGCACACACATATTGATTCACCGCCAGTAACAGCAGGGGTGGGACATCTGTAGTGACTTACTCCCAGCATAGAAGCATTATTTATAGGGGAATGAGAGATCACATGGCAAACTTAGAAGCTGTGGTTTGGGGAGGTTGTATTAGTGGTTTTCTATGGCTGTTATAACAAATTACTACGAACTTAGTGGCTTAAAAGAACACAAATATGATCTTACAGTTCTGTAGTTCAGACATTCAACACAGGCCACTGAATTAGGAACACTGCATCTGGTTCCTTTCTGGAGATTCCAGGAGAGAAGCTGCTTCCTTGCCTTTTCTAGCCTCCGAGGCCACCAGCATTTCTTGGCTCATGGCACCTTCTTCCGTTTTCAAAGTTGGCAACGCTGCATTTCTCTGACCCTTCCGTCATCACCATTCTCTCCCTGACTGCAGATGGGAAAGATTCTCCACTTTTAAAGACTCAAGTGACTCAATTGAGCCCCCCAGGATAATTCAGAATAACCTTCCCATCTCAAAGTTCTTAACCTTAATCTGTGAAGTCCCTTGTTAGGAGTTGAATCATGTCCCCCAACAATTCATATATGGATGTCCTAACCCCCAGAATAGGATCTTATTTGGAAATAGGCTTGCTGCCATTGTAATTAGTTATGTTGAGATCTTATGGTAGGCCCTAATCCAAAACGAGGCGTCCTTATAAAAAGGAGAAACTTGGACCCGCACCCATGCATAGAGGGAAGATGAGATGAAGAGACACAGGTTGGAGACGGCCATCTCCAAGACAAGGAGAGAGGCCTGGAACAGATGTCTTATTCACAACCCTCAGGACGAACCAGTCCTGCCTACACCTTATTTCTTACTTCTAGCCTCTAGAATGGTGCCAAAATAAATTTCTGTCATTTAAGCCACCTAGTCTGTGGTAGTTTGTTACAGTATCCCTAGCAAAATAATACATCTCTTTTGTCATGTAAGGTACATATTCACAGATTCCGAGGATTTAGACATAGGAATCTTTGTGGGGACAGGGTCATTATTCTGCCCACCACAGGATTAGACAGCAGATCCTGGCCAAAGGACTTTCACTTGACCTTGTGGGACTGTGGTTGGTAGCCTCTCTGCCACAAACGAAATAATGTCCTAGATCATAGGACTATTGCTTGCAAACACCCTACCAGCACGAGAGGAGACTCAAATTGGTCTTTGCATGGGACACCGTTCAGCTCCAGGCTCACTGGTTTTTATAAATCACTGTGAAAGGTGTCGGTATTTTCTGCTATTTTTGAGAGGAAAGATTGTGTTCGCAGAATCCACTGAACTGGACATCGTTAGCTACTTTTGTCCAACAAATAAAAACATATATTTTGTGCCACCCTCTGTGATGGTTAATACTGAGTGTCAACTCGATCGGATTGAAGGATACAAAGTATTGATCCTGGGTGTGTCTGTGAGGGTGTTGCCAAAAGAGACTGACAACTGAGTCAGTGGGCTGGGGAAGGCAGATCCACCCTTAATCTGGTGGGCAGCATCTAATCACCTTCCAATTTAAAGCAGGCAGAAAAACGTGAAAAGGAGACTCCAGTCTAACCTCCCTACCTACATCTTTCTCTCATGCTGGATGCTTTCTGTCCTCAAACACTGGAGTCCAAGCTCTTCAGTTTTGGGAGTTGGACTGGCTCTCCTTGCTCCTCAGCGCCTCAATTTGCAGACAGCCTATTGTGGACCTTGTGATCATGTAAGTTAATACTTAAGAAACTCTCATATATGTGTGTGTATATATATATCCTATTAGTTTTGTCCCTCTAAGAGAACCCTGACTAATACACCTTCCAATGTGAGTTCACTGTAAGTTGCTTCCCTTATGCTATGGTGAGCAAGTGTCACTCCCAGCCCTTCCACCCAGCTCCATCACCTACACGCCAGGCCAGCTTGGCACGGACCCTCTCCCCTGCCTGTTGGAGTAGCCTAGATAGCAGACAGCAGAAACTGAAGTGGCGTTATAGCTGGTGAGACATGAACAACAACATTGGAAAGTAAATCTGTGGCTGATAATAAAACAACAGGTTCATGCTCACTACAAGGGTGTTCACCTTGCTCCACGTCCCTGCCACTGCCCTAACCATGTCCTTATTCTGTTTGATTTGGGTCATGCAACACTCTTCTAGGTGTTCCCTATCCTCAATCTCTTTCCTTCCTTTCATCCTCGATCTTTTCTTGTAATCAGAAAAAAGAACGGCAAAACGCACACAGAAATCTGATAGTGTCATTCAGATGCTCCGGCTTAAAAGCACCCGGTGGCTCCCTCTGACATAAAGTGCAAGTTTCTCACCATGGCATTTGAAGTCCATCCCACATGGGCCCAGCCTGCTTTTCTAACCTCGCTGTTCCCTGCTCCACACACCCAGGAATCTATTACAGTTTTCCTCGAAGTACGTCCTTGAGCACCAGAATTAGCATCACCTGAGTGCTTGTAAAAAACTCCCAGACCTTCTGACTCAGAATCTCTCAGCAAGTGCAGGAAACCATTTCTGTGCACACTACAGCTGGGATCACTCACCTAGAGCCACAGTGTTCTTCCCCGCTC
The DNA here is from genome assembly GCF_001604975.1 of Cebus imitator. Classification (NCBI taxonomy): domain Eukaryota; kingdom Metazoa; phylum Chordata; class Mammalia; order Primates; family Cebidae; genus Cebus; species Cebus imitator. Next base: position 1,194,787 of record NW_016107481.1, on the reverse strand, counting down.
TGTCACCCGAGCCATTCCCCTTCTTGGCTGCCTCCTTTTGAAGCACTGTCCATGTAGCCTCTTTTCCTTTCATAAGCCAAATAAGTCGTTCCTCTACCCCTGTGTCCTTAGCACTTTATGCAGACTCTCATAATACATTTTTGTTTTACAGATCTCTTTCCTGTTGAGTTCTGAATTTCTTGTTGTTAGGAACCAGGTCTTAGTCATACTTTTTCCTGTAAGTAACTGTACAGCTTCTCTGTTTCTACAGTGGGAATGTGTATTGATCATGTTTTCCTTTTCCTTTGGCCACCTAATGTGCTTAGGGTAAAATATCCAACTCAAGTATAACAATTAGGAAGGCCTCCATGGGCTGCGTATCTGTGTCCTCTTTTCCCTCTGGACTTGACCTATTTTAATTTATATTTCCCTTGCCCTGAGTTTTAAAAACCTGCATTTGGATGTTTTATTTTGTATGTTTCTGCTACAAGCTGCCTCGCATCCTTTCTGAAACAAGGTGGGAGAGAAATAAATTATTCATCTCAGTATTTCTACCAACCTGGACAGCATCTGGCAGATAGAGAATACTCAATAACTGTTTGTTAAATGTAATCAAAGGAATAAAGTTACGTAGATTCTGTGACAGTTATTTGAATTGTCACTTAGAAGACTTTCTGCTGATTTTTATCATAGTGTTCAAGAGCTAAAAATGCTGGAAGGATGCCTGGTGGATAAGTGCCTGTTTCTGTATTCGGTTGGTACAAAATTCATTTGATTGCAGCAACCAAATTATTGTGATTTTCCACCTTGATCCACTTGAGAACTCAGAGTATTCATCAACTCTGTACCCTGTGATTAATCTCAAAAGATGGTGACTATGTAGCCGGGAAACGAGAAAGGAAACCAGGACAATGCAGCTCCACGAACAGGGAAGAGAAGCGTTCAGATGGGATTGCATGAGGCTAGGGCTGAGGGCGGAACACAGGAAGTTGAGGACAGGACCTCAGAGACGGGGAGGTGCACCAGAAATAGCAATAGAACAAGGATGAGGGGCCCACAGGCAGAGGCAAGGCTTCTGTTTCCTAAAGACAAACCATCGTCAGGCCCCCGTGTGCTGCTGGAAAGATGAGTGTGTTTAAGCACTCAGTTAAAGATGTAAATATCAAATCTCTACATAATAAAACTGAAGAGATAAGAGGAAAATCTTCAGAAAAAAAAACAATCTCACTTTTTATACTCATTTTTCTTCAATTTGCAACTAATGTTTCCACAAGAAAAGCCATCTTTTCCATCCCTGTGTATTATATCTGAAGAAATAACAGCAGTGCCCACATCTCTTTAAATTGGAGATTTTTTTTTTCCCGAGGAAACACATGAGCATGTGTAGTCTTGACTTTCAGTTGTCACCTCAACTTTCTAAACAAGTCCCTCATGCTTCCAGTTAGCTGTTTTCAAAGCATCATTCAATTGGAATTTTTTTCTCTTTGAAGAAAATAAAGGTATGCTAACCTATTGATTGCACACATAACCAACTACATGTAAAACCACATGTTTAATTTAAATTTGCTCCAGACATATTTATTTCAGTCAAAAACATCAATGTGTTGACTTTAATCATATTTTTCTTCACGAAAACCTAAAGAATCTGAGTGAATTCTTTCAACAACATAAAAGAAAGGTGTTAATATTAAATATATTTAAATGGACAGTTTGTAGGAATGAATTTGGTTACATTGTTACCATGTGAAAACATACGTATGTGAGATTAAAGGGCTGGTCTATCATAATAAAGTATGGCTCTTTCCCCCCAAATGATTTGAACAGAGAAACTGTGAGTTAAGGTTTGAGACACATGGTTTTTTATGTTGTCTTGGCCCAATGATCTACTTGTTCTGCCTGAGAGTTTGGTCTGGGCCTCAAAGGATTAAATGTTAATGACAAGGCAATCACCTCGTCAGCCAAGACAAGGAGGCCTGGTTAACCTATGATCTGAGGGTCAGGTGCCTGGATATATCAGACCAGGGTTGGGGTCAGGGGTCATGTGCCAGCCCCTCTATGGTAGGGGTCTCCTGCTCAGCTACAGCTAAGCTGAGTCAGGCAAATCTCTCATTTGTCACCACCAGCCCTAACTGATGGCAACAATACCCTCAACTTGCAGGCTTAGCCCTCCCACATTCTGAACCTGGAAATCATACCATGTATATGGACGAAACAGTAAATTCAAAGGGACTCGATGGTTGGCATCAGATTAGTCAGGCTGCTGTAAGCCTGAGAATGTGTTTAGGGACAGCCTGGAAGCATCTCTGCACCCATCAGGCTGTCTGGGCACTTCCTTGAACCATTCTGCAGTCCCAAATTTCCAGAATTGTTAACTGCTCATAACTGCTGCTATTTCCTCTGTAGCATTCCAGTTTCCCTTCTGAGACCTCAGCACGCTTAATGGAAGTCTTGATACCTCATCAAACTTTGGCCAGTTCCATCCCCAAAGCTGTATCACTTGTTAAACAGAGGCACAATCCCCACTCCAAATTCCTGTTGGGAGCCTGCCTGGTTCATCCTCCCTCCAGCCCTAGAATAGCCCCCTTTCTATGCTCCTTTATGGCTCATGACTACTGCTGTTGTGATGTCAAATCACAACAGTAATACAAGCTGACATGATTTCAGCCCTTGCCTGGCATCAGGCTGGGTGCTGAGAACTTAACATACAGTATCTCAGGTCATTCTCACTACAACAGGATGAGATAGATATACTGTCTTAATTTTACGCAGTTGAAGGCTCAAAGAAGTTAAGTTGCTTGCTTAAGAGAACAACACTCATAAATGATAGAGCCAGGATTCAAACTTAGGACTGAGGAAGGCCAAAATCATCCTATTTCTCCCTTACAATGAATGAGAAACAAAGAGTTCACGGGAGTCATCTAGAATCTTAATGATGTTTCATTGCAAATGGTTGGTTTATTGACATATCTTGAGAACCACTCCAAATCCCTTCAGCCCTACTTCTTCCAGCCATGGAAAACACAACCTGTTCTGTGCAGGCTTCAATCTGCCTCATGCACCACTAACCAGGCAGTGTCTTGCCTCATCCTGTGTCTCCCATCCTCTTACTTCCTGCCCTGTGACTTCCCTGATGTCACACCATGGGACACCATGGCACAACATTTCTACAGGACAACTCAAAATGTAGGGCGGTAACCCCCTGGGGCCACTCTTGACCAGTGGCAGATGAGAGCTGATAAACAGATGTTTTATTCTTCCATTCCCACAATGGATATTCTGAAACACATTTCATCTGGCTCCTCGGGAAGTTCCACTGAGATGAGTTCTAGTTGCCTATGACTGTGGCCAACCCCACAATACATCCTTATCTTGGCTTTCATCCCTCATCCCTGCCCCACTGGGACCACATCCCAAGTTACCCATCGGTACATAATCCTTTGTGTCAGGCTCTGCTTTTGGAGCCGAGGCAGGTGAACAGAGAAATGCCCATCTCTCTAAAAAACTGGTCCATTCACTCACATATTGCTTTCTACTAGTGACCATGGAGATTTTTCTCTCTCTTTCTGTTCAGTATTTTTCATCATGGGATCCCAGGCCCCCTTTCTCTTTCCAAAGTCATTACTGATTAAAATGTTCTGAAAAGATGAGGAAGATCTGACTGTGGCAGAGAGGAGAGCCAACATCTCCAAGCCAAAGGCTTAGTGAGGGCAGGGCTTCCACAACACAGATAAAGATGTGCATGTAAACAGAAGATAAAAGCTCTTCCTGCAGCAAAGATAGAATAATTATTTGTGGAAAGAAGGATCTCTCAGGACTGACAAAACGTACAAAGATATCACTCGTCACCTAAATGTAGGCATCTGGGATGGGGCCGCAAGTGTTTCTAACCTGCTCCCACCAGGCTTCCTGGCATTTCTCTCCCAATAGCAGGCAGAGTTCCGACCTCTTTGTTTCCTTGAACCAGTTACTTTTAATCAACGTAGTTGCTTCTTCTTTCCACATATGCTCTTAATGGGGAGGTCAGTGTCATCACTGTCAGCCTGAAGATGGGCCTAGGGAAATCAGGAAGATGAAATGGATCAAGAGAATCCCCATTGCAGCCATGTTTTTCATCTTATCTTAGCAGCTCAGGTGTGCATTGAGCACTGCTGAGTGCCCTACTTGAGTTCCTCCATCTACCTGAGCACAGGCAAAACCAAGGAGTGTGCCAGCCTCTTTTCTAGCCCTGAAATTAAATTTATTTGTCTTTTTTCAGATATTTATTTGTTTTGAGACAGAGTCTTGCTCTGTTACCCAGGCTGGAGTGCACTGATGTGATCTCAGCTCACTGCAACGTCTGCCCCCCGGGTTCAATTTATTCTCCTGCTGCAGCTTCCTGAGAGTAGCTGGGTTTACAGGCACTTACCCCCATGCCCAGCTAATTTTTGTATTTTTAGTAGAGATGGAGTTTCACCATGTTGGCCAGGCTGGTCTCAAATTCCTTACCACAGGTGATCCACCCACCTTGGCCTCCCAAAGTGCTGGGATTACAGGGAGATATTTATTTAGAGTTAATTTTACGTGGAGCCTTTCTGCTAAAATAGGCTTTTTATCCTTTTAATTATTTTCATCCTGGTGACCCATTTTTTTGCTTTTGGATGCAATAGCTTCTTTTCTAAAAAAACCTAGAATTTAATAAACTCATAGCTCTCATGTCAGAAAACAAATTACACTAAGAAATGGCAGTTCCTCTTTTTCTTCTATTCCTCTAGTAATGACCAAATAATTGCCTACAATACCCTAAACCACTGTAGCCACAGTCATCTCAATGGCCACTGCATTGCAGGGCTGTGTCCCAAGGCTTCAGACCTCTGGGGCATTTGGAACTATTATAAGTGAACTCAAATCCAAACCTAATTTGTAGTCTAAATACCTAATAGCTATTGTACACATATGTATGACTATATAAAAGTGTTTGTAGAAGTTATTGTGAACAACACAATGCAAACCCATGGGTTTATGTTTTAGCTCACTAGAAACTACAGTGGTGGTAGGAGGTAGTATAAGCATATACATATATAGAGAGAGAGACAGAGTCTCACACTGTTGCCCAGGCTGTAGTGCAGTGGTGAGATCTCAGCTCACTGCAATCTTCGCCTCCTGGATTCAAGCAATTCTCCTGCCTCAGCCTCCCAAGTAGCTGGGACTACAGGCACATGCCACCACACCAGCTAATTTTTGTATTTTTAGTAGACCCTGGGTTTCACCATGATGGCCAGGATGGTCTGCATCTCCTGACCCTGTGATCCGCCCCCCTTGGCCTCCCAAAGTGCTGGGATTACAGGCCTGAGCCACCACATCCAGCCAGCATATTTTAAATGAGGTCCTAGTGCCCCAGAAAGATTAGGGTAATTGGTGTCATGGATACCATGCCCAAGACAAGATTCAGAAGACTTAGGCCCATATTCTAAACTATTCTAAACTCAGTTGTTGGTGTGCTCTGAAATCTTAGGTAACACATTGGTCTTGGTAAACCTCAGTTTCTTCATCTGCAAGAAGATAATCCAACCCACGTCACAGAACTTTTATAAGAAATATAATCTGGGCCGGGTGTGGTTGTTCATCCTGTAATCCCAGCACTTTGGGAGGCCAAGACAGGAGGATCACTTGAGGCCAGGAGTTTGAAGCCAGTGTGGACAACATAGTGAGATCCTCACCTCTACACAAAGTTTCTAAATGTTACCCAGATGTGGTGGAACCAAAGGGAAAAACAGGCAGAAATACAATAATAGTAGAGGACTTCAACGTCCCACTTTCAATAATGGATAGATCATCCAGATAGAAAATTGGTAAGGAAACAGTGGACTTCAAATGGGCCTAAGACATATGGAACATTCCATCAAACAGCAGCAGAATACACATTCTTAACAAATACACAAACATTCTCCAGGATATATCATATGTTAGGCCATAAGACAAGTTTTATCAAGTTTAAGGAGACTGAAATCATATCAAGTATCTGCTGAGAGCAATGGTATGAAATAAGAAAATATGAGAAGAAAAACTAGAAAATTCACAAATACATGGAAATTAAACAAGCACTTCTTAACAATCAACAGGCAAAACAAAAACTCAAAAGGGAAATAAAAAATAATTTTGAGGCAAATGGAAATGGAAACCTAAAATACCAAAATGTATGGAATGCAGCAAAAGTAATTCTAAGAGAGAAGTTAATAGTAATAAACACCTACACTATAAAACAAGAAAAAACTCCAACAACCTAACATTATACCTCAAGGAAATAGAAAAGAAGAACAAACTAAGCCGAAAGTTAGCAGAAGGAATGAAATAATAAAGGTCAGAAGTGAAGTAGGTGAAACAGACTAGACATGCAATTTTACAAACCAATAAAGCTAAGCATTTTTAGGAACAATAAACAAAACAGGCAAACCTTAAACTAGACTAAAAAATGGAAAAAAATCAAGTAAATAAAATTACAAACAAAAGAGGAGACCTAAAACTGATACCAAGGAAATACAAAGAATTATGGGAGACTATTACGAAAATTTAATATGCCAACAAATTGGATAACCTAGAAGAAATAAACTCCTAGAGACATATAGGTATACCTCATTATATTGCCCTTTGCTTAAAGATTTGTGGCAATTCTATGTTGAGGAAGTCTATTGTTGCCATTTTTTCAATAACGTGTGCTCCCTTTGTGCCTCTGTGCCATGTGTTGGTAATTATCACAGTACATCAAACTTTTCGTTATTGTTATATAAATTATGGTGATCTGTGATCAGTGATCTCTGATGTTACTATTATAATTGTTTTGGGCTGCCACAAACTATACCCACATTTATTTTGATCAAGATGGTAAATTTAATCAATCAATGTTGTGTGTATCTGACTGCTCCACTGATCAGTTAGTTGTTCCTTCATTTGTCTCTCTCTCTTTGGGCCTCTCTATTCTCTCAGGCACTACGATATTGGAATTAGGCCAGTTAAAAATCCTACAATGGCCTCTAAGTGTTCAAGTGAAAGAGTCATGTGTCTCTCATTTTATATCGAAAGCCAGAAATGATTAAACTCAGTGAGAAGGCATGCCAAAAGCCAAGATAGGCTGAAAGATAGGCCCCTTGCACAAAAAAGCCAAGTTGTGAATGCAAAGGAAAAGTTATTGAATGAAATTAGAACAATGATCTTGTTCCTGATCTTAGAGGAAAAACTTTCAGTGTTCATCCTTGAGTGTCACATTGGCTGTGGGTTTCTCATATTATGAATAGGAGGGGTTTGGAGCAAGATGGCTGAATAGAAGCCTTTATCAATCATCCCCCACACAGGAACACCAAATTAACAACAATCCATACAAAAAAAGCACCTTCATAAGAACCAAAAATCAGATGAGCAATTACAGTACCTGGCTTTAACTTTATATCTCTGAAAGAAGCTCTGAAGAGAGTGGGAAAGACAATATTGTCCGGGCACGGTGGCTCACACCTGTAATCCTAGCACTTTGGGAGGTGGAGGTGGGTGGATCACTTGAGGTTGGGAGTGTGAAACCAGCCTGGCCAACCTGGTGAAACCCCCTCTCTACAAAAAATACAAAGAAATTAGCTGGGCGTGGTGGTGGGTGCCTGTAATCCCAGCTACTTGGGAGGCTGAGGCAGGAGAATTGTTTGAACCCAAGAGGCGGAGTTTGCAGTGGGCTGAGACCATGCCACTGCACTCCAGCCTGGGGAAAAGAGTGAGACTCTGTACCGCCCCCCCCCAAAAAAGTCTTTAATTGCCATGCCTGCCCCGCCTCCCTTGCAGTGGCCACGTGACATGGAGAATCTCTGAGTTTGGGGAAGGAGAGCACAGTGATTGTGGGACGCTGCACTGAATTCAGTGCTGCCCTGCCAGAGTGAAAACAAAACAGGGTTTAACACAGCTGACACTCATCCACAGAGGGAGCATTTACAACAGCCCTAACCAGAGGGGAACAGTCCAACCCAGCAGTCAGAGCTAGAGTTTGGCAAGCCTCATCACCATAGGCTAAACAAACTTGAATGAACTTCTGGATCCTAAGCAAACTTGAAAGGCAGTCTAGGTGACAAAAACTGCAATTTCTAGGAAATTCCTAGTGCTGTACTGGGCTTAAACCCAGTGGATTAGGGGGCACAAGACTTAGTGAGACACCAGCCCGGGCAGCTAAGGAAGTGCTTGTGCCACCCCTCCCCCAACCACAGGCAGCACAGCTTGCAGCAACAGAAATGACTCCTTCCTTCTGCTTGAGGAGAGAGGAGAGGTAAGAAAACCTAGAGAAATTCAAGATAATGCAGAGGAGGAATTCAGAATTTTATCAAATAAATGTAACAAACATTAAAATAATTAAAAAGAATCAAACAAAATCTGAAGTTGAAAAATGCAATTGGCATATTGAAGAATGATCAGAGTCTCTTAATTGCAGAATTGACCAAGGAGAAGAAAGAATTAGTGAGCTTTCAAACAAGCTATTTGAAAATACATAGTCACAGCAGACAAAAGAAAAAATAATAAAAAAAAGAATGAAGCATGCTTTCAAGCTCTAGAAAATAGCCTTAAAAGAGCAAATCTAAGAGTTATGGGCCCTAAAGAGGAGGTAGAGAAACAGATAAAGGTAAAAAGTTTATTCAAATGGATAATAATAGAGAACTTCCCAAGCCAAGAGAAAGATACCAAATTTAGGTAAAAGAAGGTTATAAAACACCAAGCAAATTTAACCAAAGGATAACTACTTCAAGGCATTAAATAATCAAATTATTAAAGGTCAAGAATAAAGAAAAGATCCTAAAAGCCACAAGAAAAAAGAAACAACAATACAATGGCACTCCAATACATCTGGCAGCAGACTTTTCAATAGAAGTCTTACAGGCCAGGAGAGAGTGACATGAAAAAGTGTCAAAGAAAAATAACTTTTATTCTAGAATATCAGGTGAAAAAATCCTTCAAACATGAAGGAGAAAAAATGACTTTCCCAGACAAACAAAAGCTGAGGGATTTCATCAACACCAGACCCATCCTATAAGAACTGCTAAAGGGAGTTCTTCATCAGAAAGAAAAAAATGTTAATGTACAACAAGAAGTCATCTGAGGGTATAAAACTCACTGGTAACACAGTATATTTTAACACGATGCTTTTGGTGTTAAACTACTCTTAAGTCAAAATAATAACTACAACTTTTGAAGACATGAACAGTACAGTAACATATAAATAGAAACCATAAAAAGTTAAAAAGCAAGAAGACAAAGTTAAAGTTTAGAGTTTTTATGAGTTTTCTTTTTGCTTGCTTGTTTATGGAATCTGTGTTGTCATCAGTTTAAAATAATGGGTTATGTCATATTTGGAAGCCTCATAGTAACCTCAAATCAAAAAATATATATATATATATGAATGACAGTCTGGGTGTGGTGGCTTATGCCTGTAATCATAGCACTTTGGGAGGCCAAGGCAGGCAGGTCACTGTGGTCAACAGTTCAAGACCAGCCTGGCCAACATGGTGAAACCTCATCTCTACTAAAAATACAAAAATTAGCTGGGCATGTGGCGGGTGCCTGTAATCCCAGCTACTCAGGAGGCTGAGGCAGGAGAATCGCTTGAACCTGGGAGGCAAAGGGTGTGTTAAGCCAAGATTGTGCCACTGCACTCCAGCCTGGGTGACAGAGCAAGACTTCATCTCAATAAAACAAAAACAAAAAACACCATATGACAGATACACAAAAAATAAAAAGCAAAAATTAAATCATACTACCAGAGAAAATCACCTTCAATTAAAGGAAGAGAGGAAGAAAGAAAAAAAGGAAGAGAAGGCCAGCAAACAAATAACAAAATGTCAGGAGTAAGTCCTTATTTACCAATAATAATATTGAGGTAAATGGACTAAACTTTTCAACCAGAAGACAGAGTAGCTGAATGGATTAAAAAAACACGAAGGCCCAGTGATCTCCTGCCTGCCTACAAGAAACACACTTCACCTATAAAGACACACATAGACTGAAAATAAAGGGATGGAGAAAGATAGTTCATGCAAATGGAAACAAACAAAAAAAGCAGCTGAAGTAGCTATACTAATGTCAGACAAAATACAAAAAGAAACAAAGAAGATTATTACATAATTATAAAAGAGTTAATCCAGCAAAAGTATATAACAATTTACAATACATATGGACTCAGTCCTGAAGCACCTAGATATATAAAGCAAATGTTATTAGGACTAAAAAGAGATAGACTCCCATACAATAATAGCTGGTGACTTTAACATCTCACTTTCAGCACTGAACAGATCTTCCAGACAGATAATCAACACACATTGGGCTTAACCTGTAATATAGACCAAATGGACATAGCAGATATTTACAGAACATTTCATCCAATGGCTGCAGAATACACATTCTTTTCAGCAGACGGACCATTCTCAAGGACAGATCACGTGGAAGGTCACAAAACAAATCTTAAAACATTCAAAAAACGTTAAATAATATCAAACATCTTCTCTGACCACATGGAATAAAACTAGAAATCAATAGCAAGAGGAATTATGGAAATATACAAACATGTGGAAATTAAACAATATGCTCAAATGACCAGTGGGTCAATGAAAAAATTAGAAGGAAATTAAAAATTTTATTGTAAGAAATGATAATGGTAACATGACATATCAAAGCATGACATATGATACAGCAAAAGCAGTACTAAAAGGAAAGTTTATAGCAATACGTGCCTACATCAACAAAAGAATAAAATATTCAACGAAATAATCTACTAATACATCTTAAATAACTGGAAAAGCAAGAGCAAACCAAACTCAAAATTAGTAGGGCCCTTTCTGTTGACCAATGCCAGTATGAGTGTTGCAGGTTTTAGTGCATCTCATTGATTTGCTGAGCATACTTCTTAGATGTAACGGTTTTGTTGGGATTTAGAAAGCTGTTGTGGATCAGACTGGCAGCAGATCATCAAAGAGTGACCATGACCTTTTTTGGTGCAAGTTTGGCTTTGGGAAGTGCTTTGGAGCTTATTCTCAGTCCAGCCATTGCACTGGTCGTCACCAGTTGTCATATAAAATCCACTCTTTGTCACACATCACAATCTGATCAAGAAATGGTTTGTTGTTGCGTAGAATAAGAGAAGACGATACTGCCAAATGACGACTTTTTTTATTTTCACTTAGCTCGAGAGGTACCCACTTACCAAGCTTTTTCACCTTTTCAGTTTGTTTCAAATGCTGAACGATCGTAGAATGGTCAAAAATGAGATCTTCAGCAACTTCTCATGTAGCTGTAAGAGGGGCTCCTCAACAGAAGGGGCCCAGTTCTTCTCTACAACAACCCCTGACTGCATGTCGCACCACCAATGCTTCAAAAGTTGAATGAATTGGGCTACGAAGTTTTGCCTCATCTGCCATATTCACTTGACTTCTCTCCAACTGACTACCGCTTCTTCAAGCATCTCAACAACTTTTCTACAACCAGCAGGATGCAGAAAATGCTTTCCAAGAGTTCACCGAAGCATGGATTTTTACGCTATAGGAACAAACTTATTCTTACTGGCAAAAATGTGTTGATTAGAATGGTTCCCATTTTGATTTAAAAAGATGTGTTTGAGCCTAGTTACAATGATTTAAAATTCATGGTCCAAAACCACAATTACTTTTGCACCAACCTAATATGATACATAAAGAGTTTCTATAACTCAATATTAGGAAGACAACACCACAATTTAAAAATGGGGTTTTAATAGTGACTCCACCAAATAAGATATACAGATGGCCAACAGGCACGTGGAAAGCTGCTGTACATCATTAGACATTAGGAAATGCATACCACCACACAGCCTCTAAAATGGCTGTTATAAAAACAGAGTGAAAATACCAAGTTCTGGGGAAAATGTGGAGAAATTAGAGCCATCATAATTGCTGGTGGGAATGTAAAATAATATAGCCAATTTGGAAAACAAATTGGAAATGTCTTTAAAACTAATCAACTTACTATACAGCTCAGCAATTCCACTCTTACCTATTCACCAAAAAGAAAGAAAAGTGGCCAGGAGCGGTGGTGCATGCCTGCAATCTCCGCACTTTGGGAGGCTGAGACAAAAGGAAACTTGAGGTCAGCAGTTTGAGATCAATCTGACCCACACTGCGAAACTCCGTCTCTATTAAGAATGCAAAAATTATCTGGGCATGGTGGTACATGCCTGTAATCTCAGCTACTTGCGTGGCTGAGGCAGGAGAATCACTTGAACCCAGGAGGCGGTGACTATCCAGTTCCCCATTCAGGGATCCTGCACATCTAGAGCTGTTCTGGCATAGGTGTATGGTGTTGAGAACCTGTCTGAGAATGAAGTCAGTTCATAGCTAAGAAATGGTAGGAAGAACAGAGCCTCTTGTGTTAATATTGGGCTCATGGAGCTAGCTGTACCTGACCAGATTGTCCTTGAACTGCCACTAATATATTCCTTTTTCTGTCTAAGCAAATTTGAGTTGGCTTTCTGTTTCTTACAAGGAAAGGAGTTCTGCATAATGTTTGTGTGTACCATCAGGTAGTACTAGAAAAGCACTGACTTATGTCATACTAAATGGATTCACTGGGGAAGTTCTTTTAAAGCTCTGGGCCCAGGTTTCTCATCTCTAAGTAAAAGTGATTGGGGTGGGACAATAGTTTCTCAGAAGAGTTGCACAAAATGAAGGCACCACAGTGACCTCAATAGGAAATGAGGGAGAAGCAGTCTCTACTTCAGCTAGACTGGAAGTAAATCCTCCTTTAAAGAAGTTTTAGATATTGGAATTACACACAGCCTGTAATGTGAAAATTTTTTTTTGCTTAAAACAGTGGGTGGGGGCAGTGGTTCATACCTGTAATCCCAGCACTTTGGGAGGCCAAAAAGGGCAAATCATCTGAGGTCAAGAGTTCGAGACCAGCCTAGCCAACATGCTGAAACCCCATTCTACTAAAAACACAAAAAATTAGCAGGGCATAGTGGCGGGCACCTGTAATCCCAGCTACTCAGGATGCTAAGGCAGGAGAATTACTTGAACCCAGGAGATGGAGGTTGCAGTGAGTCAAGATCGCGCCATTGCACTCCAGCCTGGGTGACAAAGCAAGACTCTGTCTCAAAAAANAAAAAAAAAAAAAAAAAAACAACAACAACAACAAAAAACCCTTTTGTGGTCTTCTCTAATTCCAAAACTCCAATATTCTGTGTTGGCTTTTCAGAGGCATGAAGCGCTGGGCATTGTATTCTAACATGTCAGGCTGCCTGGGGTCTGAATCCAGCTCCACCCCTTACTAACTGTGCGATCTTGAACAAGTTTCTCTATTCCTTGGCTTCTTCATCAGTAAAATAGGAAAAATAATACTATCTATTTCAAAGGGTTATTATGAAGGTTAATTGACAATATATGCAAAACCTTTCCAGTCATGCCTTGCACCTGGTACATGTTTGATACTGTTAGCAATGATGATGACAAAGAGAAGGCCTGGAAGATTTCAGTGAAACTGACTTTGGGTTTGCCTTTGTCATCTCTCCCAAGGAGTAAGCTGAAAAAGAACAGAAATGCAAATCAGGTCACCTGCTTGTTTCCTGTAATTGTGTCAATAGCTTGAGAGTAGCGAAAACTTCTGTCTCTGTTGTTTTCTGAATATAATGTAATTATCCTTTCAACTAAAGACAAGCCTAAATAATACTTTTTTGTAGGCCAGGTGCTGTGGCTCACACTTGTAATCCCCAGCACTTCGGGAGGCGAAAGCAGGCAGATCACTTGAGGTCAGGAGTTTGAGACTAGCCTGGCCAACATGGTGAAACCCCCTCTCTACCAAAAATACAAAAATTAGCTGGGGCGTGGTGGTGAACATCTGTAATTCCAGCTACACAGGAAGCTGAGGCAGGAGTGAGCAGAGATTGTGCCACTGCACTCCAGCCTGGGCTACAGAGCAAGACTCCATCTAAAAAAATGTATATATATATTTGTGCGTGTATATATATATATAGTACGTAGCTTAAATAGACTTTTCTTTTAATAGTTGATAGCATATATACATTACTAAACATTTGGAAATTTAAGAAGAAAATATTAAAACACTTATAATCCTACTGTCAACAGATAAATGCTATTAGCATTTTGATGATTTCCTATTTCAACTTCATGTTATTTTCTTCCAGGTTTTCTTTTAAAGCATTTTAAAAAATATGTAAATGCATATTAAAAATTTTATTGTGTGTGTGTGTGTGTATATATGTATATGCATTGTTTTATGTCTTTTTCTCAAAGTTGTATTGTAATTTTCCATGACATTAAATATTCTTTGAAACAACATTCGTATGACTTCTTAACATTCATTGTATCACTCTATTATCATTTATTTGACAAGTTCCCAATATAGTATTTGGGCCTTTTTGTTGTTTTTAGTTTGGCTGTAGTATAAATAATGCTATTATAAACATCCTTGAATATCAATCTTGAAACTTACCTGATTAGGATCCCCAGGATACTACTCCTAGAGGTAGAACGTCTAAGTCAATGCATGTGATCAGTAAGGTCTCTGGTACATGTCACCAAATAGTCCTCCAGAAAGTGTGCGCCAATTTACAACACTGACCAGTGCTGTGGGAGTGTTTGGAAACGGCAATGTTTTAGAAGTTACAAACCATTTTCATTATAGAAACTAGTGAGTAAGCAACCTCCTCTATGTATTGCCCTTGTTCGGGACATTGGATTAAGTTACTTTTTAAAGTGTTTTCCTTTAAAGCTTATGAAACTAAGCTTTTTGGGCCCAATTCAGATCACATATTTTTTTCTCTAGCCCTTAAAGTTTACTAATTTTGTTTTTAAAATCGTTCCTGTAGGATCATAAAAATAAGAAGTTCATCACATCACAGAGCGATTCAGAGTCTTTATAAGCCACAGTGCTTACTAACTAGAAACTGAAGAAAACATTTTTATGATTATTTTAATTACCACATATCACCCAGGCCTTTCTTGCCATGCTTCATGAAGGACAAACATCCTATAATTTAAATAGGGTGGTCAAATGAATTCCCTGCATCACACTAATGCTGACTTCACACTGGCCCTAGGACAATTAATGCTCTCTGGTTTAGATCAGTGGTCTCTGGTTCATTAAACATGATCATTTGAATTTAAGTGTGAAAGACAATTTGAAAATATTTCTTACATGTCTTTCATTCAAGCCCTGGAAACTTTAAGTAGAAAAACGGAGCAAAGGGGCAATTCTGTGATTGGAATGCCAAGTTGTGAAAAGCAAAATGGCATCATTTAGAATTTAAAATACTTTTTTTAAAGCCTCAATTTAAATTCCCTGGAGCTATAACTGTGTCCTGACTGACATTCTGCTTCTCCATGAGACCTGAATGTGCAGCTGATGTGATAGATTTTTGGCCTTCTCCTCAGTGTGTGTCTTTACCAACATTAACTGCTCTTTGTAACCTGAAGGGAACGAGCAGAGGTGAACTGATCATGTATCCATCCTCCCTGCTGCTTAAGCATCTTGTCCAGGCATCAGCATGACAAGCAGATGCCTGGTGACCTGGATCCTGCTATTCCACCCTCACTGTCTGTCATCCTCCTTCATCCTTCCCTCTGGTCACACTGATTCTCCCACCACCCTCTGGACTCACCTCGGCCTTCTGTGCCTTTATTCCTGCATCAGCTGTGTCCCCTGGAAGAGACACAGCTCTTTCGTGTGGTTTGGTAAATTACATTTTCCCACATAGTTCCAGTTCATGAGCACTAAGACCAAGATTCACATTTGTTATGTTTTTTTTTGGCTGCAAGGGATAGAAGTTCCTTCAAACCATTTAAGCAATGGAGTTTGTTATTAACATAACAATGAGTGTAAGAGACAGGTGAAGAATCTCATAGAAACCAAAGAGCAGCCCACCCACTTCCCTTCAAGATCCAAGACAGGCCTTGGGTCTGAGTAGTTTCGTCACCCTCCATTCTTATGCTCTCTTGTTAGGGTGCCTCCTACTCTCTGGCCCTGTGTATCTTTGCCTGTGACATCACTTTCTTCTCCCTGCTGACAGCTGGCTCTTCCTCTGGCTCCCCATTCAGACTTGCTTGAAGTAGACTCCTGGGCAGAGCTCCTCAGACAGGACCATCTCATTCCCATGTGCACAATCCAAGGATTGGCTACCTTTGCTGGCTGCCCCAAACTGGTCCACTCCAGTGGCCGCCCTTGTTTCAATCCCAGCCTAAGACCCTGCTTTTTACAACAGAATGGAGTAGGAGGCCAGATGCCCTTCATAAGTATACGAAGGACTGGGGGGAATCTTGCCAGATACCTCTCACCAAGTTTCTAAGTTTGGCCCTATGAATATTACTTTTGCAGGCAGAAGATGGAACACTGTAGTTTTTATGTGGTTTATATATTGTAAGGGAGAGAATTTATAGTGATCTTTCTTTCTTTCTTTTTTTTTTTTTTTTTTTGAGACAGAGTTTCACTCTTGTTGCCCAAGCTGGAGTGCAATGGCGTGATCTCAGCTCACTGCAACCTCTGCGTCCCGAGTAGCTGGGCTTACAGGCATGTGTGCCACCATCACACCTGCCTAATTTTGTAGTTTTAGTAGAGACGGGTTTTGCCATGCTGGTCTCATACTTCTGATCTCAGGTGATCTGCCCACCTTGGCCTCCCAAAGTGCTGAGATTACAGGTGTAAGCCACCACATCTGGCCTTATACTGATCTTTCAAGCACTATGCTGGAATGATATCGGATTTTAGAAACTTGTTTTACCTATTCCTAGATCAATAAGCTGCTGCCCAGTGTCCACTCCATCCCTAGCCCTTTAAATGGGGCTGGCCTACTTACATAGGAAGTACCTAAAAAGCAGCCTTGGGCCACAGCTCCAATAACAGCTCTCCACCCACACTGACTTCCAGCTGACCTTCCATAATCCCTTGGCTTCATCCTCTGTTCCCACCACCTGCTCCAGGCCATCTTCCCCTTTCCATGACCCACTCTGCTGTGGCTCAGCACCTGCTGCTCAGAGGAAGAGGTGTCTTCTCTGCTGGCCGGAATTTGCCAGCACCCCTTGCTCTACCCGCTCACTACTCCATCCCTTACCCCCAGCCCTCAAGAGAGGAGATTCGTGATGCAGGGCAAAGTGGAGGATTGCCTGTAATGAGCTTTTGGTTTGGACCGTGGCTAAGGAACCAACATATTCTACCTAACTCAGAGATTTGTTGTGAGGACTAAATAATATATGTGAAGTGCTTTAAATAGCTTATTTATTTGAGGCAGAGTTTTGCTCTGTCTTCCAGGCTAGAGTGCAGTGGCATGATCATAGCTCATTGCAGCCTCCAACTCCTGGGCTCAAGAGAGTCTCCCTCCTCAGCCTTCTGAGTAGCTAGGACTACAGGGATGTGCCACTACACCCAGCTAATGTTTTCACTTTTTGTAGAGATGGGGTCTTACTAGTTGCCCAGGCTGGTCTCGAACTCCTAGCCCCAAGAGATACTTCTGCCTCAGCTTCCCAAAGCACTGGGATTACAGGCATGAGCCACTGTGTCCAGTCTAAAAAATAATGTATATATTATTATATTTTAGCATTGGAAATCCTTTCTGCAATCTCCTGAATTGCTTATCCTTTTACAGCAGGATCTACTTTGTGCTGTAGTCCAGTTTATGCAGAACAATTATGTTACCAAGCGATGACCACGAAACATTTCATTTAGAAAAAGCATACGCTGTTACTAATAATAGCTAGCATTTATTGCGAGTTTTAAAAATTACAGGCCCTATGCTAAGTACTTTGTAAATTTTATCTCATTTAGCCCTCAGGAAGTATGTTTCCCCATTATCCCCACTTAATGAAGAAACTAAGGCACACAGAGATTAAGTAATTTACCCAAGGTCCCTTGGTCAGTAAGTATCAGAGTCAGCATTCAAACCAGGTAGTCTCTTCTGGAGCCTCAAATTTCTGCCGTTACCACTAACTAGACTAACTGCTAACCAATGGCCTTGAAGATCACCTTGCCCCCACTGGCTTGTTTTACAGATGGAGAAACTGAAGCCCAGGCAAGTGGAATGATTTTACTAGATTGCAAATACTGTTAGAGCACGACAAGGACTAGAACCGGGACACTGCTTTCATTTCAGGGTTTTTTTTTTTTTATTATACTTTATATGTGTATTAGGGTTCTCCAGAGAGACAGACCAACAGAAGATAGGTGATAGATAGATACAGGTAGAGATAGACAGAGATAGAGATACAGACGTAGAGACAGAGATACAGAGAGAGAGTGACAGAGATAGAGCTAGAGATACATATGAGCTTATTAGGAAGAACTGGTTCACACAACTAGAAGGTGACGTCCCAGTACAGCTGTGTGCAAACTGAGGACACAGAAGCCTCCAAACCAGGAAGCCGTCAGTGCAGTCTGCAGTCGGTGGTGAAGAACTGAGAGCCGCCGGCAAGCCACTGGCCCGAGTCCCAGAGTCCAAAGGCCGAAGAACCTCGAATCTAGATGTCCACGGGCAGGAGGAGAGAAAACAGGCATCCAGCTCAGGAAGACAGCGATCCAGAAGACACAGCAAGCACGCTGATCCGCCGTCTACCCTGGCTTTGTTCCAGCCACGCTTGCAGCCGATTGGATGGCGCCCACCCACATTGATAGTGGGTCTTCCTACCCCAGTGCACCATTCAAATGTCAATCTCTTCTGGAAATCCCCGCACAGACACACCCAGATACAAGACTTTACCAGCTATCTAGGTATCCCTCAATCCAGTCAAGTTGACACCTAATGTTAACCATCACAGTAAGTTTGTACATTTATGTCTTTTAAACCACTTTTATTAGCATCTGCAGAAACGCTATCATCAGATAACAGTGAAAACCAGGTCCATTTTGCTTGAGGGAGTTGTTTCTTCTTCCCATTTATCAAAGCCAGCTTCCATATTCAGATGCGTTCTCAAAACTTGGACAAATTACGTAACTTTTCAGGAATTAATATCTTAACGTTTTCCCGTTTAGGAAAAAAAAGTGCAGCTCACTGCCAGCAATCATGTAATTTTACATAAACACACTCTTTGAGGCTGAAGCAAATCTGACTAATCTTCAACATGAAAATAAAATATAAAAACTGCTATTAGAGTTGTTTCTAAACAGAACTAACATCAAAATCGTCTATTTTGAAAAAATCAGATTCATAAAATGAATCTTCCATCAACAACTGTTCGAGAACAATGTTCACATCGCGTGTAGAACTGCTATGTTTTCTAGGATTTGACATTTTTAGTGCTTGAGAATTACTGTATTTCATAAACGGAAAAACTACTACTAAAACCGGAATGCTATAAATAGAACGATGTCTTCTGTTTCCAAAGTCATATACTAGAGCGATGCTAAAATAATAATAAAAGCTAGATATTTAATGGCAAAATTATCTAGGGGTAAATGGAGCAGCCTCAAGTGTCATGGCAAGTATTTTCAGGGCAAATGAGATAAGTATTTTCAGGGCAAATGGTGGTTGAATTTGATGAGTCATTTCTAGATTTTGAATTTCAGCAAACAATAAAACTTCAAAAAACTTAGAGATGAAATAGAATTCCCAACTTTTTGTTTTTAAAAGTAGAGATTTAAAAAAACCCAGGCACACAAAATAAAAACAAACTACCATCTAAAATACTATCATCATTCTGTAATACAAGGACTACTTCAACACGAAAAAAACTAGGATGACCATAATTTTGGAATAAAAGAGAAATCATATAAAATGAATAAAATGTATTGCATGGAAAGACAAAAAATTGTCTTAATTGTTTTCATCGTGGTCCAGCAAAAATTTCATCATGGACTAGCATTTGAGAATCTGCATTAGATGACCTTTGAGAGTCTCTCCAGTTCTTAAACTCTGTGATTTTGAGCATCATTTTTTCTTTTACAATGATTTTAGAGATTTCCAGTTGTTGGCTCTTTGCAAATTAATCCTTCTTAAGCTTGTCCTTAAAGGCTTTGCTGTGTTGTATGTGGGATGACTATCAGAGATTTTACATTCAGAATAGCAATTACTGGGTGGACATATAATTAATTATCTGTACCCCTTCTTAACACTTTGTAAGACTTCCAGCTTCCCTCAACTCCACTCCAGAGAAGTGGAGCGATAAATCTGAACTCTGACCTCTCCCTTCTCCCTGGACTCCTTCAGACCAAGGGACTCAGGCAGAAGCTGCAACTGAAGATTCGCTTCTCTCCTGAGAGCCCTCTGAGATTTGACTTCTCTGTTCAGGGTCTAACTACAGAATGTTGCCATCATGGCCATGGGCAGCTGTATGTTAATTTTCCATCCTTACAGGAGGACTACTTGATCACATGTAACAACCTAGAGGAAGAGCAGAAATCTGGCCCCAGACTCCTTTTGCATTTGTCCCTTCAAAAATTCATTTCTTTGTTTTCCACTTCATACTGCCATGTCGTGCCTATGTGTGTATTTGGAGTGAGAGGTGGGGATGGCAAGGGGAGGTCAGAAGCTGCCAGGACTAGAGCCTAAATGCAATGAGGGCAGGTTTGTCCACTCTGCCTGTGTAACTCCAGCAGCCTGGCCATAGCAAGAGCTCCACAGATGTTTGCAAAATAAATCAAGCATTCAGCACACAAATTTAATAGCAATAACCCTTTATCGTGTGACTATTAGTGCCTGGGCACTGTGATTGATGCTTTACAAAAATTATTTCTAATTGTCACTAGAACTCCATTTGGTAAGTGCATCATTGCTCCCCTTATGTGGACAAGGAAACCGACGCACAAAGCAGTTAAGGAACTTTGACCAAAGTCATAAAACTTGTTTAAATGACAACCAAATCATATAACAGTTCCAGTGTGCTGAGCTGCAGAGTCTGCACATAAGTTAAGTTCCAGAAGAAAAAGAAGGGGAAAGGTGGCTGTCATGTCCCTCCAAGGGCTTAGCAAATCTCCTTTCTCAGCCAAGTCTCTGCATAGGCAGAAAGACAATTGTGTCATCATCAGAGAGGACAGACTCATTGACTTTTTTTTTTTTTTTTCTTTTCTATTTTTGTAGAGACAGGGTCTTGCTATGTTGCCCAGGCTGGTCTTAAAATCCTGGCCTCAAGCAATCCTCTTGTCTTGGCCTCCCAAAGTCCTGAAATTACAGGTGTGACCACCATGCTCAGCCTGACGTTCTTAGACTCTCTAAATGCTCTTCATATCTCTAAGGGTGGCTAGATCCATCAGGAAGAGACAGGTAGAGCCCAGACTACGACCAGCTCCCCTGACCGCCTATCTGGTGCTTCAGTCAACCTTCAGAGACCAGCGAAACCTGAAAAAGCTCATTGTACCTATTAGAATAGGTGAGCTGCTACTACCAATGCCACAACTATCTAATATAAATATCAGTAGCTTAACACAATAAGAATTTATTTCTCGTTTACATCACAGTCGGGTGTAGGGAAGAGAAAAAGAGGTGAACCTCTTCTCTTCCCTCTGGGCTGGTCCTCTCTTAGTCTCTTAGTGTCCTTAGTGTTCTATTTCATCAGGAAATGAAAAAAGGAGAGCCAGGATCGTACCGAGAGGGCTCACAGGCCAGGCCTGAAAGTGGCACACCTCACTGCCACCCATGTTCCATTGTCCAGCACTCAACCTGGTGGCTACATCTAATTGCATGGGAGGCTGAGAGAAGTTGTCAAACTGTGTGCTCAGAAGGAAGAGCCCTCATGCACATTTGTCAGTTCTGGAAGTCTGTTCTGGGACAAGTTCTTGAAGTCTCTTCTGGGACCAGTTCCCGGATTGCAATTTTGTCCTGAGCATACTGTGAGCACTTGAACTTTAAGTTTCTATAACATATTTATTCAAACACAATTTTCTTTGACATTCACTGTAATTAGCATGCTTGCAGACAAGGGTGGAAAGGAAGGGGGCGGGGGCAGTTTCAAGCAGCTAAACAACTGTAGGTGGCTCTTCAGGGCTTCTTGCACTGCTTTTGTCGTTGTCTTGTTTTGCTAATGTTTGGTGTATACTTAATACTCGCTGAATACTGCACTAAGCATTTGGCACATGTTATCTGTGTTAATTTTCACAGCAACTCTGAGAGGTAGGAACTATTATCATCCCCATTCCCCAGATGTGAAAAGCGTACTTAAAGGCATTAAGGACTGACCTAGGTCACAAAGCCAGGAAGTGTGAGAGCTGAGACTTTAACCTGGGTCTCTCCCATTCCAGATCCTGTGCCGTCCATTCCATTGTCCACTGACTGGCAAAATTCTGGCCAGAGCTGAAACCCAGTTACAGCCTGGGACAGTTTCTCTGACGTTTACACGCTTCTGAAGTTTAAACTCCATTTGTTGACATGTTGAGGCAAAGGTCACTACGTGTGCTCCTCCACTAACAGAAGCTGCCAGGGGATACTGACTCCCACCAGCATTCTGACCACGTGAAGACGTCAGCATTGTCTCAACTCTTCCTTGAGTGTAAAACAAATTCTTTTATATACATACATCTTTGGTCTAAGTTTAGAGACTAATTTCATCCAAAATGAAATAATTTATGTTCTGTCAAATATCTTCTAATAATTTTTAATTCACTGGAGTATTTCAAAAGGAATACTGTAGCAGTTCTCTTAAACTCACCATGGTTACAGGCTAGTCAGATCTTTCAATACATGCTTTTAAATACTTAGAATGCCCTAGGATTGAAGCATGGGATCAATTAGGGCAAACTGACTAAAGGTTAATTTCACAGAGCCCTGAACTGATGCTCTGCTGTCCTGGCAGCTCGATGGTCTAACAAGCTGAGCTGCTTTGACTGTGTAAACACCATTAAAGTACAACTGGTCATGTACCCACCCCACCATTAGAAAGTAGCTTAAAGAAACTTATTAGGGGAAGCCATTGGGTGGAAGGCTGCGGAGCAGAAGGTGGACATAGGGGTCTGTAAGCTATTGAACTCTAATTGAACTATAAACAAGTGCTTATTATAAGCACCACTCCCAGTACTCTCAGCATGTGATCTCCTTTGGGAGTTTCACTGTAAGCAGAATTTAATCGCACACCTGTCTTTCTAGGGCATCATGCCACTCCACTTGCCACCAAAAATTCAAGTAACCAAAAGGTGTGAAAAATTGATTTTGAGAACCTGGTGCTTAAAAGGTAGACTATGCAAAGATCGCTTAAGCAGCACCAGGCCGAGACCACACTGAGATGGTCCCGTGGCTCAGGATGCAGACTGGGAGCTGGTTCCAATCCCATGCACTCTTCTCTAGCAGTGACAGCCATCAAGGCCATGGGCAGCAATATGTTAATTTTCTAGGGACTTGTCACCTGGATTTTAGCTTGTTCTTATAGAGGAAGGGGAAGCCCCATGAATACCTGAGTGTCCCACTCCTTGTCTAGTCCAGTAGTTTTGTATCCTGGCTGCATTTCATAATAACCTAGGGAACTCTTAAAATACTGATTCTTGGGCCTCTCCCCCAAGAGATGGTACTTTTCACAAGCTCCTTGGGAGGACCTAATATGCAGCCCAGGTTGAGAGCCATGGATGGGGCCCCCAGCCTTTTCTCGTTGGGTGATTCTGTAGCAGGTGGAGTGATTTGGTCCCGCTGGACATCTTGGATACAGAAAATGGAACAGAAGGAGGTGAGTCTGAGAACTGCTAACTGTGACCAAGAGCAAACACTGGGTGGTCAAACATGCCCAATTTTATTAATGAATGGGGAAGATGGTGGTGTTGATAATCCTAGGTTTTCAGATCCCAATGCAAAGCTTTTGCTTTTCCTTCTTCCTGTCACATTGCCTTACTTCTTGCCACATGACAATTTAATGAACATTTATTGAATGTCTTCTATATGCCAGACAATGGGCTGGGGCACCGTTAGGAAAAGGAAAGGAAGAGAAAGGCATGATCCTTATCCTGAAAAAATCCACCAACCTTTGCCAGGGAAAGCAAATGGTATGGAAATGGTATGGAAATCAGTTTCCTACGTATTTACAGCTCTTATTAAAGGTTCCATGGGGCGAGATAAAAATGTCAAATTTTACATTTTGAAGGATTATGGGTGCTTTGTCCATTATAGAAATAATAAAGAGTTGTCAATATCCCTTCTCTAGATCCATTCACATATGTGGCACCCATACACACACACACTTCCAAAACAGGAAAGAGCTGAACATAAATATTTTACACACCAGTCACAGGCCTGCTACCTTGTTTTATACAGAACCTGTTTGTAGAAACACCTGGGTGAGCTAAGTTTAAGCAAGGCCCCAGAGTCCCTCTAGCTAGTCCCAAATCAACAAGAGCTACCCACAGAGCTCATTAGGCCTTTTCACAGGACCGCTTCAGACTCCTACATTTATTCAAGATTTGAGTCCTATTACGCACCAGACACCATCCTAGACACTGGAAATGTAACAGTGAGCCAAAAAGCCATCCCTACCCTAATGGTGCTTAAAATCTAGCAAGAAGATAGATAACAATTTCAAATTATTGTTGCAGTAAGTGAAGATGTACATAGAGCATGTGAGAACATTAAAGGGGGAACATAGAGAGTCATGGAAGGGCCCCTGAGAACTTGATCATGAGCCCAGGTTCTAGGGCACAGAGTGTGATGTCCTGGTGAAGAGGGCCGGAGTGGGGCACAGTCCAGCCGCGGAAGGAACGGTGGGAGTGAATTAGTGAGAATGGGCTGGATTGGTGATCTCAAAGCATTCTCAGACCACTGGGAGTTCCAGAGATTCCTCCAGAGGTTTTGTGAGGTCAAAATTGTTTTTATAATGATACTTAGATGTTACTACCCTTTTCATCTGATTGACATTTGCACTGATGATATAAAAGCACTGGTGGGTAAAACTTCTGGTGCCTGAGCATGAAGCAAACTGTACTAATTGTCATTGTATTTGTATTCTTTACCCCATGCACTTGCAGTAGAAAAATAAAAAACAAAACCTCTTTTACTTTAAAATGACTTTGATTAAGTGTAAAAGTTATTTCTCTTATTAAGTCACTACCCAGGAGTACACATTTTTTTAATATTCTGTGTGACAAATGAGAAGTATGCATAAAACCCTTCTACTGCATACTGAACTATGATGGTTGTCTTGAGGAAAAGCACTTGTTTGATTTTTTCATGCAAACAGAACTAGCTGCTTTTATCCTGGAATGACATTTTTACTTGAAAAAACTGACAAACTATAGTTATTCAAACTTGGATAGTTGGCAGACATTTTCTTGAAAATGAATAAAGTGAGCCTGTCACTTCAAGAAAAATGACTGACAGTGTTTGTTGCTAAAGATAAAATGCAAGCTTTCAAACAAAAATTGGAATGTTAGAAAACTTGTAGCCACCACTATGAGTGAGACAGCTTCCAGTACTTGAAGATTCCAATAAGATTAATGGTGATATTAATTAATGTGATTTTTTAAAATATTGTGTAAGGAAATATGTTAGCATTTGGAAGATTTGTGTAACTCAGTGAACTAATCTTTTCCAAATAACCCATCATGAGGCTATAAGGCCATGTATGGGCGCCGGGCGTGGTGGCTCACGCCTGTAATCCCAGCACTTTGGGAGGCCGAGGCGGGTGGATCACGAGGTCAAGAGATCGAGACCATCCTGGTCAGCATGGTGAAACCCCGTCTCTACTAAAAATACAAAAAATCAGCTGGGCATGGTGGCACGTGCCTGTAATCCCAGCTACTCAGGAGGCTGAGGCAGGAGAATTGCCTGAACCCAGGAGGCGGATGCTGCAGTGAGCCGAGACCGCGCCATTGCACTCCAGCCTGGGTAACGAGAGCGAAACTCCGTCTCAAAAAAAAAAAAAAAAAGACCATGTATGGGTAAAGGATCCCTTCCAAGTGCAAGAGAGCCTAAAAATTTTAATGTAGCAGAGTGTGAAAACTTCATTGACATGATTTCAGATGCTACAGTGTAACTAACTTTTAAGGAACTACCACTTGGGCTGGGGGTGGTGGTTTGCCCTTGTAATCCCAGCACTTTGGGAGGCTGAGGGAGGAGGACCACCTGAGATCAGGAGTTCAAGAACAGCTTGGCCAAGATGGCAAAAGCCCGTCTCTACTTAAAAATACAAAAAAATTAGACAGGCATGGTGGTGGGCAGCTGTAATCCCAGCTACATGGGAGGCTGAGGCAAGAGAATCGCTTGAACCCGAGCGGCAGAGGTTTCAGTGAGCTGAGATCACACCATTGCACTCCAGCCTGGGCAACAGAGCTGTAGAGTTTCAATGTAGTATCCAAAAATAATATCCACAATTATCAGAAAAGGCTATTAAAATACACTTCTTTTCAACTACATTGTCTGTGTGAGGCCAGATTTTCTTCATATATCTCGACAACAAAAACAACAACAAAACAGACTGCAACTGATTAAATGCAGAAGCAGATATCAGAATTCAGCTGTCTTCAATTAATCCAGAGATTTGCAAAAATATAAAACACTGCCATGAGTTTGTTTTGGCAGCTAGCTGTTTTTCATAAAAATATCTATGTTAAACTGTAATGGTTTTATTATTGTTTTTTTAAAATTAATATATATACATCTTAAAATTTTATTAGCTTTGATTTCTCATATGGAAATATTGATGGATGTAGCCCACATAAACAAAAGCTCTTTGGGATCATCAATAATTTTTAAGGGTTTAAAGGGATCCTGAGACCAAATGTTTGAGAACTCCTAGGATAAATTATTTGGCAGTAACAAAGTTGTCCTGAATTTCAGTGGCTTAACACAACAACTGTTTATTTCCCACTCATGCACCATCAGGCAACTTTCTAAAGACAGCTGTCCTCCACGTGCTGACCCAGCAATCCAGGTTACTCCATTGTGCAGTTCTGCTGTCTCAACACGTGGCCTGCACGATTGCAGCTGCAGAAGAGAAAGCTGGAAGATGGCACACGGCCCTTCAATATTCTGCTGTATGTCACTTCCACTCACTGCTCACTTGGCAGAACTGGTCACAAGGCCCCACCCAACTATAAGTGGGCTAGAAAATGTGAGGCAGCTTGTGAATATTTGGTGAACCACAAATGGCTGTAATCGCTATGTGCAAAGAACTTGTGGTGAGAAACTGTAGTTCCATTGAACGAACTGATGGAGCACATCTAGTGAGATAAGATGTAATACAGAAAAAGGCTGAGGAGACTTCTAGGGCCAGATCATGTAGGCTGGTCTCATAAGCTGTGGTTAAAGGTTGTGGCCTTTTTCAGAGCAATGGGAGGACAATGAATGATTTAAACAGTTGCAGACAATGATCAGCTTTATCTTGGGATAGATCACTGCAGCTGTGGAGTAAAATGGATGTGGGGGATGGGAGTGCATGTAGTGAAGTGCTGTGCTGACAAATCAGACCTTCAGGGAAAACCAAAGGCCTTCACTCATTGTGCTTGCCAATTTCTGTAGTGTAAATATTTCCACCATGGCCAATTTCAAGCTTGCAAATTTGATGTCACTGAATACGGTTAGGAAGAGGCATGCACAAGGGGCTATGGGCCAATAAAGCAGGCTTCAGTGCCCCTGCAGAAAAAAAGCTATTTGGGAGGCTGCTCCAGACATAAGATGTTTGTAGCTTAAACTTTCCTTAGCTGGAGCTAACGCCGGCATTTAGTCATAAACTGCATTTCAGTGACTAAAACCCCTTGCCCACACCACAAACACAACCACCAACAACACTGCATATGATCAAGATTTTTCATGCTATTGCTATAATATGTGAGGGTGAGGGGTGTGGCTATCTCCCCCCTTCCATCTACAGACTTGCTTCCAGTCCAAAAATCATGGGCCTATGTCCCGTAAGGTTAGGCAAAGAGATTCTCTTCCACCGTTAGCTCATTTTCCCAGCACCACGTTTGCAAACGCCTCAGATATTCTGGCAAAATATTCCTCCTCAACTCTTCCGAGAAGGGGCAGCCCAGAAAGCTGCTAGAAAGGCCCTGCTTGGGTTTTCAGCCTCTCCTGATTTACGTGGAAAGATTCACAAGAATCAAAATAGTTAAAGGCTCTGCAACTACAGGTTATACTAAGGACCTTGCAAGCGTATGAAGGGGTGAAACCTCGGCTTTTGCTAGCTGGCTCGAAATGGAACCAGATAACTGTCTGGCAGGGATGAGAGGCTGAGCGACAGTGCCTACTCGGGGCGCTTTTGCTAAAGTTACCAGGAATTGAAGCTTGCAGTAGCAGGCAGGCATGCCCTTTGTCTACCCAACCTCAGGCTTAGCTAGTTTACCCAGGCTCTTTTTCCTTCTTCCTCCCGGCTGCTCAAGTTTCCAGTGCAGAATAACAGCTTGTATATACCTGAAGTAGTGTCTGGGGTGCTGCTATTTAAATAATTCTGCCTCTAAATACGACAGATGTCCCTCACAAATAGCTCCCAAATTTTAACTGTTTTGTATTTTTCTCCAGGGAGCCATATGGATTTTTTTTTTAATGGCTTGTCTGGCTCAGATAGTAATCCCTTCTTTTTTCTCTCCCTCCTTCCCTCCCTCCCTCCCTCCCTCCCTCCCTTCCTCTTACTTTCTCTTTTCTTTTTGCTTTTCTCTTCATGTAAAGCCACAGGCTGTAGTCTTCCTCAGTTGCCTCACCCATCCCTCCTGCTGATTCTGGAAGTCACTGACCCTTGAGCAAAGTGGGACATTGATGTACTGGCTCCAAAGTTCTCTTCTCCTGGCTCTGCCTGTTGGACAAACCTCTAAACAGAAAAAAGGGACTCTAACCAGGTTCAGTTGCTGTATCTGCATCCTCAATCAAAGGCCTCCCATAATCCATGCCACTAGACACCCTAGGAATCAAAGGACAGCAAAGGTAGATGTAGTGGGCGGATGAGGAAGAAAATCCACAAAAACCCGGATGCCAACAAATGCTAATGTTCTCTCTTAAAACAGATGGCAAATGTGAGATTGAATAGCATGTACTTTAACATTCTGTTTTACACATTTCAGTTTGTATTCCTAAATTAACTGAAACCACAGACCAAATAGAAGACATGAAAACCAAAGAGAATACACCTCATATATTGCTGGAGTCACCTAATCCAAATATTCCTGGCTGTGCTGGCAGAAATCCCAAGTGAATGGATTAAGAGGCTGACTTCTTATATTGCAAGGTAAAGATACTTTTAAAACAATTATTCTTTTAATCACCATCATGTAATGAAATAAAGGATATTTAAACATCAAATATTTTAACAAATTTAGCATGATGAAAATTCCCTACATTGTTCTTTTTCATCTGGCAAAGGAATGGTGAAAATTATGGTCCATTTAGCAGCATTTGAGAATCCAAATCTCAGTGCATTCAACAACATCTAAGGGAGAGACACTGTATTTGGCAGGTATTCCCATTAGCTCTATGGAGAAATAAAGTATCAGAGGGATTAAACAACTTGTCCAACACCACACAGATAATAATGTCAGAGTTAGAACTCAACCCAAGATAGATCCTTTTCCATGGGGGAAAACAAAGGGTAACAGTAGATTTTCCCAGCCTCAACGCTGATTATATTTTACTAAGCCTATTCTTCCTGTTGCATAATTCTCTGCCCATCAGGCAGTCTTCCAATCATGTTTTTGATTTCACAAGGACACCTACTACCAGGTAAAGAGATTCCAAAATAGACTGCATACAGTTGTAAATTATTAGCTTTGTTGTTTACAAATCAATCCCAGCAGAGTTCAGGTGTCATAATCCTATTTCCTGAGGCAGGGCTGAGGAAATGAAGAACGGATTGTAGGGGTTTAGACTTGAAAAACCTGACTTTCCAGCCCTAGAATTCAAAGGCAACAAACATGCTGATAAGCACGGACAGGGCTGTAGAGAACATTCTGTCAGGCTGTGACCAAGGATGAACCCTCCACCTGCCAAGCAGATGGGTCTCCAGCAGGTATTCTCTGCCAGGTGATGCCAGTAGCTGACTGTGAGCTTGGGCACGTCACTGCACTCTCCACCCAAGTTACGGTTTCTTCATCCATGCATGGGGAGGATCTGGATAAAATGGTCTTGAGAGCTTCTCCTAGATCGACAAGCAAAAGCAATAACAACGACCAATGTAAGTTTAAGGATGTTTTCTGATGCCAAATGTAGAGATCAGGCATTATTCTTTTCTTTCTTTCCTTTTTTAAATTCTAGTTTGGTTTATATGGCATTTCTTGTTGTTAAGCTACACACAATCTGGGAACCAAGCAAGACTCATTTCCGTCGTTTTCTTCTGCCAGTGTCATCTGCTTCCACCAGCCCCCAGCAAAACACACCCTGGGCCAGCCAAAGCTACTTGCTTTTGAGTTCTTATTCACAGATGAAATGAGGAAGTGGCTGTAATTAACGTAGGATACGGCACCCTACAGCAAGCAGTCACTAAATGGTCATTATTATTATCATAAGTCTACATCTACTGCTTGATGATCTCCATTTATTTAACAGTATGACCTCAGTCGACACCTCAAAGTGTCTGCAGAGGGGGCACATTTTACGCCCAGTTGGTCAGCTGCTGTCCCCACAATGCTTGCTGTACTGTTGGCTCCTGCTGCTGTGTGTCTGGCCCCACAGGCCCATGGGCTTTGGCCTTAAGGAGATTTGGGGGCGAGCCAATGTCAAAGTTCACCAAAGGAGTGAACCCTGGACACTCCCAAAGCTCCCAGACCCAGCATCAGAACAAGGCTGGGTGGGATCTTAGCCAGCAGAAAGGAGGATGGGTCCAGGAGAAAAATGTGTCAAAAGTCAAAAACGGTTGCCTCTTATCCAGAGTCATCCCTGCTCTGCCTGCTTTGGCACCTATTGGGGCCCAGTCCAACCACAAGCTATGGAGATATTGACTGACTATGCCATTGTTCATCAATAGAAGTTGAACACATTTGCTTGAAGAGGCTTCCTCCACCTCTGCCCCACCTTCCAATAGATCAAGTAAGACTACCCTAAAAGGTCATCTCCACCAGGCTAATCCTTACTTAGCCAGACCCAGAAGTGACTTCATAGTTCTCTAGCTGGGCTCTCTTAACCCTTTGTTCAGAACTTGCTTCCAGCAACGATCTCTGCAGCACATTCGTTTGGGTCTCTGTCTTACCCACTAGACGGTGAGCAGTTTTAAAATTCCCCTCCCAACCCCAGTGCCGAGTTCAGCCCTGGAAACAGAGAACTCAGAAAATATTTACAAAATGAATAAATAATGAAAAAAAAAATAGGGCATGGGTGCAGTTGTTTTGAGAGCCAATGAGAAAAAGTAGCTGAAACACAGCAAATGAAAAGGGTGGGGTCAAAAAAATTTTTAACAGAGGGAAAAGTGGAATGTTTATTCGATGTTATTGAATAGATAAGTCGTTTGGCAAGCATGCTCAGGGAAAACTGGATTTTCCAAATCCCAACCCAATGTTTTCTCATAGTGCCTTTATCACCTCTGTCACATTACTTTTGTTTGTGATTTGCAGCCTTTTGAGAATTACAACATCATCCATTCATTGTTTACTGGGTTTCACAATTCTCCCTTCCACAAAACATATACAATAACTGCTTTTTACAAATCTAAGAATTTAAATTGTATTTTGTTTTGCAAACTTCATGACACCCCTTTGAGATAACTGGAAACACCTGGGGATGTTGCGAAAGCAGGCCTAGGAATGGCCTCTTCACAATGTGCTCCGCCTGGCTCCACAGCCGAGAAAGAACATGCAGTTCCCTGCTTGTAGTTTTCTTCTTTATATGTGCATCTGCGCCTATGCTCAGAGCTCTCCATGTTCAACTCAGCGGGAACCCAGGAGAAAGTGGCAGTGTAGTCCAAATTATTGAGGAGCCAAAAATCTAAGCAGCGAGAAGCATTTTCCTCCAAAATAGGTCATTCGTTTCAGCACACACTTGTTTCTCTTTTGGTTTTTTTAGAGATGTGGTCTTGCTCTGTCACTTAGGCTGGAGTGTAGGGGCACAATCATGGCTCATTGCAGCCTGGACATCCTGGGCTCAAGTGATCCTCCTACCTCAGCCCCCCAAGTAGCTGAAACTAAGGTATGGCCACTATACTTAGCTAATTTTTTATTTTTTGCAAAGATGGATTTGTGGAATATGTATAGTTAGACAAAGGTGGTATGACCTAATGGTAATAAACTGGGGGTGGGGGGAACTTAGCTATGCCTGTTCAGATTTTTCTGAATCTCAGTGTGACATTTCTTTCCCCTAGGTATAGAGAAGGCATCTCTGAAAGGTCGTATGATCTATTTCAGAGGAAGGTGAAAGAATTCTTTTTGCATGCTCAGGGGAGAAGAATGAGCGGAAGGTAAGAGTGACTCTTCTGCTGCTGCTGTTTTAAGTGCCAAGATGCCACATTTTGGTATAGCATACCCTGAACCCCATCATAGGCTTATTCTAAAGAATAAATGAGCTTGTTGGGGCTCAGAACACAGTACCCAAAAGTATGACGCCTTTATGTGCTGAGTACTTTGAACTGAAGATTGGAAAGGCCTCAGGAGTAAAATTTCTGCAATCTTCTCCTGCCCTTCTTTCTCCCCTGAAGGGAGTCATAGCAACCAGAATTCCTCTGTGACAAGCTGGGTCATAGAAACTGGCACTCCTCTTTCACAAAGCAAGCCATGAAAGCTAAAAAGGTCACACTCTCTTCCTTCTCCCTTTGCCCTTAAAGAACCTCGATTCAGAGGACCCCTGGCCCATAGGAGGTGGGGATGCTTTACAGAGAGACCAAGAAGCATCTGAACAGACAGGCTTCACTAGGTTTCCCGCCTCAGTCCATTACTACTCAATCACACCCTTTTGTCCAATCATATTTCTACATAGCTGTCTATCTCTAAGTATAAAAATAGACAGTTTTCCTGGGTCTTTGGGTCTTCATTTCTGAAGGCTCCCGTGCCATATAAAATTTTGATTAAATAAATTTGCTATGCTTTTATCTTGTTAACCTTGTTAACCTTTTATCTTTGTTATAGGAATGCCAGTTGTGACCCTTATGATGGGTGAGGAAAGGTCTCACACCTTTCTACCATTACGAGCTAATGTATGTGAAGTGCTTCATGCAGTTTCTGGCATACAGGAAGTGTAAGATGTAAAGTGGCAATCATAATCATTTATCTGGTTAGTCGAGGTCAAGGGAGAAGGGCGGTACAAAAAAGAACATGTGGACCAGGTATGGTGGCTCATGTCTGTAATCCCAGCACTTCAGGAGGCTGAGGTGGGTGGATCACCTGAGGTCAGGAGTTCGAGACCAGCCTGACCAACATGGTGAAACCCCGTCTCTACTAAAAACAAAAGAAAAAAATCAGCCAGGCGTGGTGATGCATGCCTGTAATCTCAACTACTTGGGAGACTGAGGCGGGAGAATCACTTGAACCCAGGAAGTGGAGATTGCAGTGAGCTGAGGTTGCGCCATTGCACTCCAGCCTGGGCAACAAGAGTGAAACTCCATCTCAAAAAGAAAAAAAAAAAGAACATATGCTTTGGTGTCAGATCTAGAAATATGTTGGTTCAAATCTATATATTTGTGGTCTCAGAAAAGTAACTTAATCTTTCTGTGCTTCAGTTTACACATTGGCAAGGTAGAACTCCACCTTGTAGGCTTGTTATGAAAATTAAAGGGGACATACTAAATAGGCACATGGTGCAGCTATGATTATTGCTATTAAGATCTCTTCAATTTTAGCCCGAGGTACCCACCAGTTTTACGACCTCCCAGCACCCAGCACACCCCACACACCAAGCTTCCATGGCTACGTCTCTGCTCTCTCACCTGTAAAAACTGACCATGATACATTCAAATCTCCCTACCATTCAAAATACTGCTGAAACCTACTTCCTTAAATGTCTTTTCCTCTCGCCAGACAGAGGAGGTGGCTCTCCTTTGCTCATTATTCCCTCATTTAATCCATTCCAATGAGCCAGGTTGTGTTTCCTTTGGATAATTTCAGCCTTCTACAACAACAGTTCTTTTAAAAAGGCAACATGGAGAAAAATAATAACAATATAGTGAGTTTTATAAACAATTCACATATCCTTTCTCCTTTTAAAATCAGTGCTAAAATCTTTATTTTATATAAGCACAATAATGACAGATGATAGTTATTTTTTTTTAGTGGCCTTCATCTCTTGTTTTATTTTTTATTTTTATGATTACACAGTATGATATGGTTTTGCATTGTATCCCCACTAAATCTCATTTTGAATTGTAATCCCCATGTGTCAAGAGAGGGACCTATAATCCCCATGTGTTGAGGGAGGGATGTGACTGGATAATGGGGGTGGTTCCCTCCATGCTGTTCTCGCGATAGTGAGTGAGTTCTCATAGAGATCTGATGGTTTTATAAGTGTTTGGAATTTCCTCCTTCACATACTCACACTCTTTCCCGCACCTTGTGAAGAAGGTGCCAGCTTACGCTTCTGCCATGACTGTGAATTTCCTGAGGCTTCCCCAGCCATGTGGAACTGTGAGTCAACTAAATCTCCTTTGTTTATAAATTACCCTGTCTTTGGTAGTATCTTTTTCTTTCTTTTTTTTTTTTTTTTTTTTAGATGGAGTTTCACTCTTGTTGCCCAGGCTGGAGTGCAATGGTGCGATCTTGGCTCACTGCAACCGCCACCTCCCGAGCTCAAGCAATTCTCCTGCCTTAAGCCTCCGAAGTAGTTGGGATTACAGGTGCCCACCACCATGGTCGGCTAATTTTTTGTACTTTTAGTAGAGATGGGAGTTTCACCGTGTTGGCCAGGCTGGTCTTGAACTCCTAACCTCAGGTGATCCACCTGTCTTGGCCTCACAAAGTGCTGGGATTACAGGCATAAGCCACCATGCCTAACCTCCAGTAGTATCTTTATAGCAATGTGAGAACAGACTAATAGATAATAGGTGTATATATTTATGGGATACATTAGATATTTTAATACAGGCATACAATGGGTAATAATCACATTGAGGTAAATGGGGCATGCATCACCTCAAGCATTTATTATTTCTTTGTGTTGCCAATGTCCCAATTAGACACTTAGTTATTTTTAAATGTACTGTAAATTATTGCTGACTGTAGTCACCCTGTTGTGCTATCAAATACTAGATCTTATTCATTCTATCTAACTATGTCTTTGTACTCATTAACCATCTCCACTCCTCACTGCCAACCCCACTACTCATCCCAGCCTCAGTTAACCATCATTCTACTCTCTACCTCTATTAGTTCGATTGTTTTAATTTTCAGTTCCCACAACTGAGTGAGAAAATGTGAAGTTTATCTTTCAGTGTCTGGCTTATTTCACTTAACATAATGTCCTCTAGTTCTATTATGCTGTTGCAAATGACTGGATCTCCTTTCTATGGCGATCCAGTACTATATATGAATAGTACTCCATTTTGCATATATAACACATTTTCTTTATCCATTCATCTATTGATGGACACTTAGGTTAATTCCAAATATTGGCTATCATAAATAGTATTACAATAAACATGGGAGTTCGGGTATCTCTTTGATATACTGATTTTCTTTCTTTTGGGTATATACCCAGCAGTAGGATTGCAGGATCACATGATAGTTTTGTTTTGAGATTTTTGAGGCCCCTCCATACTGTTCTCCATGGTGTCTGTACTAATTTATATTCTCACCAACAGCGTATGAGAGTTCCTTTTTCTCCACATCCTCACCAGCATTTGTTATTGCCTGTCGTTGGGATAAAAGCCAATTTAACTGGGGGAAGACGACATCTCATTGCAGTTTTGATTTACATTTCTCTGGTAATCAATGATATTTATCACCTTTTTGTTGTCATTGTTGTTGAGACAGATTCTCGCTCTGTCGCCCAGGCTGGAGTGGAGTAGCACAATCTCTGCTCACTGCAACCTCCATCTCCCTGGCTCAAGCAATTCTCTTGCCTCAGCCTCCCCAGTAGCTCGTGAGTGGAGATGTGCCACCACATCTGGCTAATTTTGTATTTTTATTAGAGCAGGGTTTCACCATGTTGGCCAGGCTGGTTTTGAACTCCTGACCTCAGGTGATCTGCCCACCTCGGCTTCCCAAAGTGCTGGCATTACAAGTGTGAGCCACTGTGTCCAGGCTTTGAGCACCTTTTTATATGCCTGTTTGCCATTTGTATGTCTTCTTTTGAGAAATGTCTAGCTGGGACTACAGGCACATGCCACCACACCCGCTAATTTTTATGTTTGTTTGTTTGTTTTTATAGAGATGGGGTTTTACCATATTGCCAAGGCTGGTCTCAAACTTCTGAGCTCAAGCAATCCACCTACCTTGGCCTCCCAAAGTGCTGGAACTACAAGCCTGAGCCACCATACCCAGTGTATTCTGCCCATTTTTAAATCAGATTATTAATTTTTTTCATATTCAGTTGTTTGAGCTCTAATACTATTATTATAATAATTATTCTTAATCCCCAGTCAGATAGTTTGCGAGTATTTTCTCAAATTCTGCCTGTTGTCTCTTTACTTTGTTGATTATTTCCTTTGCTGTGTAGATGCTTTTTAACTTGATGTGATCCCATTTGTACATTTTACCTTTGGTTGCCTGTGCTTTTGCGGTATGATGCAAGAAATCTTTGCCCAGACCAATGTCTTGGAGAGTTTCTCCAAATGATTTCTTTTAGTAATTTCA
This sequence comes from Cebus imitator, assembly GCF_001604975.1. Taxonomy (NCBI): domain Eukaryota; kingdom Metazoa; phylum Chordata; class Mammalia; order Primates; family Cebidae; genus Cebus; species Cebus imitator. Next base: position 1,158,247 of record NW_016107481.1, on the reverse strand, counting down.
TAATTTTCAGGTTTAGATTTTAGGTATTTAACCTTTTTGATTTAGTTTTTGTATATGGAGAGAGATAGGGGTCTAGTTTCATTCTCCTTCATATGGATTTACAGTTTTCCCAGTATGGTTTATTGAATAAACTTTTCTTTCCCCAGTGTATGTTCTTGGCACCTTTGTTGAAAATAAGTTCATTGTAGATGTATGGATTTATTTCTGGGCTTTCTATTCTGTTCCACTGATTTGTGTGTGTCTGTTTTTGTGCCAGTAGTATGCTGGCATTACTATAACTCTGTGATATAACTTGAAGTTAGATGATTTCTCCAGTTTTCTTCTTTTTGCTCAAGATGACTTTGGCTATTCTGGGTCTTTTGTGGTTCCATATAAACATTAGAACTATTTTGTCTATTTTTGTGAAGAATGCCATTGATATTTTGATAGCAATTGCATAAATCTGTAGATTGCTTTGGGTAGTACAGACATTTTAACAACATTGATTCTTCTAATTCATGAACATGGAATATATTTCCATTTGTGTGTGTGTCCTCTTCAATTTATTGCATCAGTGTTTTTTAGTTTTTATTGGAGAGATCTTTTACTTGTAAATGAGATTTTTAAAAATTTCTTGTTCAGATTGTTTGTTGTTCGCATAGAAATGTTACGGATTTTTATATGTAAATATTGTATCCTACAACTTTACTGAGTTTGTTTACCAGTTCTAATAGTTTTTTTGGTATAGTCCTTAGGTTTTTCCAAATATAAGGTCATATCATCTGTAACCAAGGATAATTTGACTTCTTTTTTTTTCTCTTATCTGATTGTTTTAGCTAGTACTTCAAGTCCTATGTTGAATAAAAGTGGTAAAAGTGGACATCCTTGTCATGTTCTAGGTTTTAGAGGAAAGGCTTTCTGTTTTTCCCCATTCAGTACTAGCTGTGGATCTGTCATTTTTGGCTTTTATTGTGTTGAGATATGTTCCTTCTATACCCTGCTTTTTTTAGGGTTTTTATCATAAAGGGATGTTGAATTTTATTAAATGGTTTTTCAGATTCAATTGAAATAATGATAGGGCTTTTGTTCTTCATTCTATTGATATGATGTATCACATTGATTTGTTTAGGTTATACCATTCTTGCCTCCCTGGGATAAACCTCGAGTGGTCATGATGAATCATCTTTTTAATGTGTTGTTGAATTTGGTTTGTTGGCATTTTGTTGAGAATATTTGCATCAATGTTCATGAGAACATGGCCTGTAATTTTCTTTCTTTTTTTTTTTTTTTAACGTATCTTTGTCTGGTTTTGGTATCAGGGTAATTCTAGCCTTGTAGAATGAGTTTGAAAGTATTCCCTCCTCCTCTTTTTTTCAACATAGTTTGAGTAGGATTGATATTAGTTCTTTAAACATTTGGTAAAATTTATCAGTGAAGCCATTAGGTCTCATTTTTTTTTTTTTTTTCTGGGAGACATTTAACTATGGCTTCACTCTCACTACTTGTTATTTGTCTATTAAGATTTCCAGTGTCTTAATGGTTTGATCTTGGTAGGTTGTATGTGTCTCAGAATTAATTCATTTCTTTTAGATTTTCCAATTTATTGGCATATGGTTGCCCATACCCTAATGATCCTTTGAATCTCTGTGTTATAAGTTGTCATGTCTCCTTTCTCATCTCTGATTTTATTTGAGTCTTCTCTCTTTTTTTTTCTTAGGCTGGCTAAAAGTTTCTTTTTTTCTTATCTTTTCAAAAAATGAAATTTTCACTTTGTTGATTTTTGTGATATGATATTTCACATTGATTTTTTTGTTTCAATTGCATTTGTTTCTGCTCTGATCTTTCTTTTCTTCCAATAATTTGGAGCTTGTTTTGTTCTTGCTTTTCTAGTTCTTTAAGATGCATCATTAGGCTGTTTATTTGAAGTTTTCTACTTTTCTAATGTAGGCACTTATGGCTATAAACTTTCCTCTTAGTGCTTTTGCTGTATCCCACAGGTTTTGGTATGTTGTATTTCCATTTTCATTTAAGAAATTTTTCAATTTTCTTCTTAATTTCTTCATTGACTCACTGGTCATTCAGGAGCATATCATTTAATTTCTATGCACTTTTATAGTTTCAAAAGTTTCTCTTGTAATTGATTTCTGGTTTTATTCCTTTGTGATCAGGTGAGATTCTTGATGTGATTTCAACATTTTTGACATTTTTAGGACTTGTTTTGTGGCCTAACTTATGATCTATCCTTGATAATAATCTATGTGCTGAGGAGAAGAATGTGTATTCTGCAGCCATTGATGAAATGTTCTGCAGCTCTCTATTAGGTTCATTTGGTCTAGAGAGCAAATTAAGTCTAATGTTTCTTTGTTGATTTTCTGTCTGAAAGACCTGTCCAATGCTGACAGTGGGGTATTGAAGTCTTTATCTATGATTGTATTGGGGTCTATCTAGCTCTTTAGCTCAAATAATATTTGCTTTATATGTCTGGGTGCTCCAGTGTTGGGTACATATATATATTTACAATTGTTATATCCTCCTGCTGAATTAACCTTTTAATCACTATATAATGACCTTCTTTGTCTTGAAATCTATTTTTTCTGATAGAAGTAAAGCTACTTCTGCTCTTTTTTGGTTTCCATTTATATGGAATATCTTTTTTCACCTTTTTATTTTCAGGTTTTTTTTTTTTTTGTGTGTGTGTATACACACACACATACACACACACACACATATATATATAAGACACACACACATATATATATTGAGACAGAGTCTTGCTCTGTCACATAGGCTGGAGTGCAATGGCACAATCTTGGCTGACTGTAACCTCCACCTTCCAGGTTCGAACAATTCTCCTGCCTCAGCCTCCCAAGCAGCTGGCACTATAGGCATGTGCCACTATGCCCAGCTAATTTTTGAATTTTTATATTTTTAGTAGAGATGGGGTTTCACCAATATTGGCCAGGGTGGTTCTTAAACTCCTGACCTAATGATCTGCCCGCCTCAGTTTCCCAAAGTGCTGGGATTACAGGTATGAGCCACCGCACCCAGCAATCTGTGTATGTCTTTATAGCCAAAGTGTGTTTCCTGTAGGTAGCAGATACTTGGATCTTGTTTTTAATCCAATCAACCACTCTATATCTTTTTATTGGAGAGTTTAGTCCATTTACTTTTGCTGTTCTTATTGATAAGTAAGAACTTACTATTGCCATGTGATAATTACTATTTTTCAATATTACTTGGAAAAAAAAAAAAAGTAAGGGCCCTAAATTGATCACCAAAATGTTTTTAGTTTTGTTTTGCTATTTCACTGATTTACAAAAAAACAGAACAGCCTGGAAACTACTCCTTTACAGTGTGCAGTATAGAAAAAGGAGATAAAAGGATGGAGGGGTTGAGATTAATAGAAACTGGCCAGAATATAGAGTCTCAGTGTAGTGACTTTCTGCAGGCAGAATGGGGCCCCAAAGGTTCTGTTCAGGTGCTAATCAGGCACCCACATAAAACAGGCCACAGTTAAGAGTACATTTATTTGCTAGAACCAGTGTATAATCATGTAAACCAGAAATAAAAATCTAAGCCCCCAAATGACCGAATAGACCCTTTTCTCAGCCAACAAGACCCAAAGAAACCTAAATAAGTGGTTCAGGCCATGATGAGAAGAGAGGGTCAGACATGCCTCATTATACTCTCCTCCCTTTGGAGTTCAGGCAAAACTGAGCAGCATTAACATTAAAACAGAGATCTTAAGACTGAAAAAGCAGACCATGTAGCAATAAGATACTAAATTCCAACCTGACTCTAGTGTAGCCTCATATGACAAATAGCCAGCCCTAAAAAAAATAGAAGTATTTTACTCCAAAATATATTTCTTTGACATATTTTTAAATGGCTCTGCACAGCTGTCTCTTATGGGAGAAATTTGCATTCTGTAGAGAATCTTCTTCCCTTTCTAGGTCTTTTCTAGAAAGTTTAACACCTTTTAAAGGTCCTAACAGGGAACATTGACCATCTATTGTCTCTAAAAGTAGCCACTTATGAGATTTCATTTACATGATGAGAACCTTGGTCTTCACAACTACTTATCTATTTTTTTTTTTTTTTGAGGTGTAAGAGTCTCGCTCTGTAGCCCAGGCTGGAGTGAAAGGTGTGCTCTCGGCTCACTGCAAACTCCAGCTCCTGGTTTCAAGCGATTCTCTTGCCTCAGCCTCCCAAGTAGCTGGAATTACAGGCACATGCCATCACACCAGGCTAATTTTTGTATTTTTAGTAGAAACTGGGTTTCACCATGTTAGTCAGGCTGGCCTTGAACTCTGATCTCAAATGATCTGCCTGCCTCCCAAAGTGTTGGGGTACAGGTGTGAGCCACGGCACCGAGGCCACGACTACTTATCTTAACCCGGACACTCCTTTCTATTGAGTCCACATTAGATAATAACTTAATTCTTTCGACCATTGCCAACCTGAAAATCTTTGAATCTGCCTATAATCTATACACTTGCCCTTTGAGTTGTCCTGCCTTTTTAGACTGAACATGTGAATGTATACCTCGCATGTAATGATTGATGTTTTATGTCTCCCTAAATGTATAAAACCAAGCTGTAACCTAACTGCCTTGGGCACACGTCCTCAAGACCTCTTTAAAATGTGCCTCAGGCTGTGGTCACTCATATTTGGCTCAGGGTAAATCTCCTCAAATATTTTACTGAGTTTGGTATTTTTGTCAATGTTCATCTCTAAGTTGCAACAGATAAACCTGGTTGCCTCAGTTTTAAAACAATGATTTTTAAACTCCAACATGCAGAAGAAGCATCTGAAAAGTTAAACTCTAGAGTCCAGAACCTACCCACAGAGACTCTGATTCAATAGATCTGGAGCATCTGCATTTTAAACAGTCTTCCTGGGAATTGCTGATGTAGGTGGTCTCCATGGTCCCCAGGCCAGCCAGACATTGAAAACACTGTGCCGAAAGCCAAACACTGACCAATCTGCTCTCTCTGATATATCCAAAGGTCCACTCACTCCAAACCTCTACCTTTACCTGCCTTTGTCCGATATTGCATCTGCTTTCAAAGATGTGCAGCCCTAAGTAATCACATTACTTTGCGGGGGGCCTTAGTAATCAAAAGATGAAGAGAAATCAAAATTAGATGGCTAACTCCTGGATCAAAATGAAGTCCATGTCAGTTTTTGGCAGCTTATTTAAAACTCACAAGTATTGTCAATATCTGTGGTTTCTGAGAGAAAGGAGCACACCTTCTACCTCCCCATCACTGCATCCAATCCATCTCTAGCAAGAGGCAAATGTTTTTCTTCTGCAGGACTATATTGTGCAAGAAGCAGCAGCATTCTTTTTCTCAGAGCAGAGGCTTAGGTGTTTGTTCATGATCAACTATCTGAGTTTAGTACCACAGGTTTTCAGATGCCCCAGGAGAGAAAACATAGCTTAAAAAGCTACCTACTCTAAATTGGCTGGGCGTGGTGGCAGGTGCCTGTAGTCCTAGCTACTTGGGAGTCTGGGGCAGGAGATTCCCTTGTACCTGAGCGGAGGTTGTGGTGAGCCGAGATCACGCCACTGCACTCCAGCCTGGGCAACAGAGCGAGACCGCGTCTCAAAAAAATATAAATAAATAAATAAATAAATAAAAAGCTACCTATTCTGAATGTAGCTGATGTAGAAAAAACAAAGGCAGACCTTAATGTGGAAATTGGCTCTTTTGCTTTATCAGAATTACTTAATTTCACTGACTTTACCTTCAGCTTATGCTCATGACACTTGTCTATTTTCTCGTTTTAATCACCACTTGCTGTCAGATTTTAATCATTTATTTGCAAAAATCCGGACCAAGATTCATGCAGATAGCCCAAAAGAAAGGAAAAACAACCTTTCCTAAGAATCCCCTATTAGAGTTTGCATCCTGGTGTTTATCCAGAATCATAAAGACTTTTGAAAAGACTTCACAGGTAGGTAAAGCTCTCAAAGAGGCTGATTTACAAAATGCCATCTAGGGGCCAAACATACTCCTCAAAGACTTGAGTTTCTGGAGGAGTGAATTTTAGGGGCCTAAGAACAAAGCCTAGATTTGGTAAGCTTAGGAGGATAGCTGAAGCAAGGAAATTCTTTGCTTTACGTACAAAATAATTGAAAAAGGAGATGTATCAGTGAGAAGTGTCGGGGAAGGGTGCTCATTCCTGTGTTAAAAGAACAGAAAAGGACCATATTTTGCTTTTTAATTTTTTTTTTATGCAAGGCAGATGGCCTGTTGATCGATACTAAATAAATCCTTGAATAAACGAATCTCTCTAGCACTAGGGAGGGGTGGTGATGGAGGGAGTCGTGGGAGGATGGGAAGTGCCTTGTGCATATGGAACAGATAACTTTTTAAGGAAAGGGGGATTAAAAGCAAGAACCTCAGGGCATTTAATAACGGTGGTGTTTTATTCTTACTTTACGTGGATTATTGGGGATTACCTGCTAAAAGCATGAGCCCAGTCTAGAGTTACTTTTTGACTCACCCTTCCTTTTCTCTCATTGAAAATCTTCTGTCTCTTCCATGATTTTCATTTGGCTAATGGCTGACAAACTCAGAATGCAAAAAAAAGTTTTCCTGATAAATGGAAGGCTCTACACAATCAACCTTCACTATGGGTTTTACTGTCAAATTCCACCTTTATAAAATCAAAAAGCCCAATTAAATGCATTAAACAGTAGATCCATAAAAAGCTTTTCAACCAACTGCAATGGCTTAAAGCATTGAGCTGCTGAAGCTCAGCCACTGAGTGGCAGAATATGGGCTGAAACCCAGGCATCAATAGCAAAGTGCTAGCTTTTCATCCCATCACGCAATCTCTACAGGCTTTAGGTCACACATGTTTATGAATACACTTTGCCTCTCAGACATCACCGATTACCTGCATTTCAAAAGGAAGAGTCTTTCCTTGGGCTTTGTGGAGACAGAAGAAAAATAAATTTTAAGCTGAAACCCAGCATGGGTGAGATTTAGCCTCTATAAATTCAATTTGGGGATTCTAGACACATGGGATAGTCTAGATATATGGTGTTGGGCTTCCCCTCTGCCCTTGGAAGGTTTGTGGAAAATTCAGCTTACAAAAGGCAGACTAATTTGAGAAAAGGGATACAAATTTATTAGTGTGTACTCAAGGGTTAATCACAGAGTGATCACCCAATATACCATTGGAGCCAAAATACTTACATAGCTTTGTTTCACAGAGGGGTAGGGGGAGATGGGAAAATATGGATAATTTTAGGGGAATAGTAAATGATTTTTAGGATTAATTTTTTTTTTTTTTTTGAGACAGGGCCTCACTTGGTCAGCCAGGCTGGAATGCAGTGGTGCAACCTCAGATCATTGCAACCTCCACTTCCTGGGTTCAAGCCATTCTTGTGCCTCAGCCACCCTGAAATTGCCTTTGCAAGAGCTCTAACTTCTTATCTGACTCCATCTTGCTTCTAACCTCCAAGCTGTCTTTGTCCATTCTTGGGCCTAGGCTGAACTAACTTTGGGAGAAACTTAGTTTATAGTTTAAAAAAAATACAATAACAGCCCTTTCCCAAAGCAGGCCTCCTTCTTGCCTGGAGACTAGATTGCCTTTGTAGGACTGACATTAGCCACAAGAATAGAAATTATGGTTTGGGACACGCATCTGGAGGATAGAAGATTCTGACCCTCTCTAAACTGTCCTGAGATCAGTGCTTGAGATATGCTGCAGACCCTGCACTTGATGGATCAGCCAGCACCACCCAGATTAATAAACTGGCTCAGGTGATCTTAATGCCCCCACCCAGGAACTAACAGAGAAGAAGACAGCTTTGACTCTATGATTTCATCCCTGACCAGTCAGCACTCCTGGCTCACTGGCTTCCCCCGACCTATCAAGTTATCCTTAAAAACTCTGCTCCCCGAATGCTCAGAGACTGATTTGAGTAATAAAACTCCAGTCTCCCACACAGCTGGCTCTGGGTGAATTACTCTTTTACTATTGCAATTCCCATCTTGATGGATCAGCTGTGTCTAGGCAGCAGACAAGGTGAACCCCTTGCGTGGTTACAACTGGAGTAGCTGGGATTAGAGGAAAGTGCCACCATGCCCAGCTCAGTTAATTTTTGCATTTTTAGTAGAGACAGGGTTTCGCCATGTTGGCCAGGCTGCTCTTGAGCTCCCAGCCTCAGGTGGTCAGACAATTTAGTGGGTTTGAAGAACACAAAAATGGCCTGGTGTAAGCTCTGTTGGGCCCACAGAGTGGAAAATGGTTTGTGACAAGTCTGCCCAGATGTGTTGACCAGCTTCTGTCTTTCTTCCTGCAATATGAGTGCGGTTAAGGGAAACTCAGGGAAGGGATCAGAGATAATTGTTTTCCTTTTGGGGAGCGTGACAGTTAATATTGAATGTCAACTTGACTGGATTAAAGAATGCAAAGTATTGGTCTTGGGTGTGTCTGTAAGGGTGTTACCAAAGGAGATTAACTTTTGAGTCAGCAGACTGGGAAAGGCAGACCCACCCTCAATCTGGGTGGGCACAATCTAATCAGCTGCCAGTGAAGCAAGAATAAAAGCAGGCAGAAGAACATGGAAAGAGAGATTGGCTTAGCCTCTGAGGCTTCATCTTTCTCCTGTGCTGGATGCTTCCTGCCTTTTAATATCAGACTGCAAGTTCTCCAGCTTTGGGACTTGGACTGGCTTCTCACAACATCTCTCTCACAGGGTTGTTGTATTTGTAATATAATACACAGAATATGCAAATACTCAGTAAATATCACTTTCATTTCCCTCCTCTCTCTGTCTTCATCCCACCTATTTCCAAACTCCTTAGTCCAACCAAGACTCCTCAGTGCTGCCGTGCCCACATGCCTCAGTCATGCTCCAGCCATCTGGCTCTTCTTTGAGTCTCCTATTTGCAGAACTCCCACGTTTGATAAATTCAACATTAATAACTTCTTATACTTTTTTTCTATTAGTCTATCTATTGTCAGTTCATTTCAACAGACTTAGACGTGAAACTTCACTGGAGAAGAAAAATATCTCCTGACTGCTACATTATCCACGTCACCTCTAAACAGAAGCTGTAGAGTAGGATGACATTAACGGGAAGACTAGAGTTAGGCAGAGGCCAAATGCTTAAACTCTTCCTCCTATATAATGGGAATAATAATAGTATCTTTCTCCTAGATGCTTTTTTTATTCTTCACTTGACGTTGGTGGGAATAAATGTGACATTATATTTAAAGCACTCTGGAAGGGCCCATGTAGAGTGCCAGTATGTTATAAAGGATGTTGTTAATGATAAGGAAGATGGTGATAATGACATAATGATGAAAACATACATTTTCCATGTAATACACTGAAGGGCTCTCAAGTAGGCTAAGCACATATGGTTGAGTATTCTTCTCTATAAAATACAATGGCATGTCAGCCCAAAGCCAAATGGCAACTCTCCATAAACAGACATCTACCTTTATGTCCTGTTATGGTTGACGAGGATGTGGCATGGTGCCCCAAGGTGCATCAAGAACTTTCACATCCATAATCTTTTTTACTCCTCACAGCTGCCCTTGAAGGTAGAGAGTGAGGGCATAGCAATGTAGTATAGACCACTGGACAGAAGTCGGGCTTGAGTTCCACACTAGCCCTGTGACTTTGAACAAGTCCTTTCACCACTGTAGTCTCCAGTTGCTCACTTGTGAATTGGGATACAATTCCTGTTTTGTGGGGTCCGTACTCTTGTGGGAATCAAAAGGGAGACTGTATGTCAAAGTGCTAAACCACCCTGCCCACATACAAAGATCTGATCTGCCCTTATTTTGGAAGATAAGGAAACTAAAATTGACAGAAATGACCTGACATGTGCAAAACCTCTCAGCTTGCAAGAGGGAGAGGCAGAATAGGAAACTGGGTCAGTGTGTCTTCCTTCACACAGCACTGTTTCCTGACCGCTGACATTCCCTGCAGGTCCTTCACTGCTGAGGCAAAGTAAGAGAAAGACTCAGGTCACACAGAACCCTGCGGTCAGAGTTTGCAAAGCAGACCTGGCCAACAGATCACTGCACCATGTCCCCACAGGTCAGGCCACCACCTCTCTGTGGGAAGCACAGCTTCCTGTATCAGGCTCTGTGCCAAACCAAAGCCCTTCGCGGGTATTTAAGTCTTTGCTACGTCCCAATTTATACTAGGTTCATGAGACGCAGAGTGAAAGTGAGGAGGTGCAGGGTTTAATGTCTCTGCTGATACACTTGTAGCCATTATGAATTTGTCAGAGGCGTATGAACCAGAGCAATTCCATCTGAAATAGGAGCTGGGTAAAATGAGGCTAAAATCTACTGGGCTGCATTCCCAGATGGTTAAGGCATTCTGAATCATAGGATGAGATCAGGACGTCAGAACAAAATACAGGTCATAAAGACCTTGCTGATAAAACAGTTTGCAGTAAAGGAGCTGGACAAACCCACCAAAACCATAACACTGATGAGCTTGACCTCTGGTCGTCCTCACTAATACACTCCCACCGGGCCATGACAATTTACAAATGCCATGGCAACGTCAGGAAGTTACCCTATATGGTCTAAAAAGGGGAGGCCTGAATAATCCACCCCTTGATTACATATCATCAAGAAATGACCATAAAAATGGGCAACCAGCAGCCCTCAGGGCTGTTCTATGGAGTAGCCATTCTTTTCTTCCTTTATGTTCTTAATTAAATTTGCTTTCACTTTGCACTGTGGACTTGTCCTGAATTCTTCCTTGCGGGAGATCCAAGAACCCTCTTTTGGGGTCTGGATAAGGACCCCTTTCTGGCAACAAATTGATCGTTTAACTCACCCTTTTGTTTTTTTCTCTTTTTTGTTGAGATGGAGTTCCAGTGGTGCTATCTTATCTCACTGCAACCTCCGCCTCCCAGGTCCAAGTGATTCTCCTGCCTCCACCTCCTAAGTAGCTGGGACTACTGGCATGCACCACCGCAGCTTTTTGTACTTTTAGTAGAGACAGGGATTCACCATGTTGGCCAGGCTGGTCTCAAACTCCTGACCTCAAGGGATCCAGGCCGTCTCTGCCTCCCAAAGTGCTGACTGCGGCGTGAGCCACTGCGCCCAGCCTATCTTTCTTTTAATTCAAGGTAACAATAGTCGTCATTTCTTGAGTGCTTCATATGGGTACTCTACTCATGTTATCTCATTTAATCCTCACTACAGCCCTGTGAGAATGTAGGTGTTATTATTACCATCATCTCTCAAGTGAGAAACTTTAGACCCTTACAGATTAGGTTACACTTCCAAGGTGATGCAACCATGTTGGCTGCCTCAGAAGTTCGTGTTCTTGAGAAACCCTGCCTCAGTGTTTCTCAGGAAATGGCCTACAGGCTACATATATCAAAATCAGCTGGCCCTAACCCCACCCTCACCTATCGAATCAGACAGGGAGTGGGAGCAAGAATGGGAGCCCAAAAATCTGCATTTCACAAGGCTTACAGTTGGGTCCTATAGCCATCCAAGTTTGAGAACCAGGCCACACTCCCCAGCCTCCCAGAAGCATTCAGTCAAAAGACAGACAAGGAAGGAAGCAGTGTGAGCTTCAACACTGAATGTTTCTTTGGCATCATTGTGGACAACAAAAGGCAAGTCCCATTCCCCTTACGATGGGCTGAATAACCTGCACAGCTCTTCTTTAGTAGGTCTGAGTGGGGCAAGGTTGTTTCTGTTGATTGACAGGGATTTTAGCGTGAATATTTAATGGGCAGGGCAGCTGGTACAGTTGGCTAATGCGATATTTCAAGCTCTACTTTCACACTGCAGGGATTTGCCCTCCCTTAATGCATGTCTACATCCTGTCCCAGTCCTTCTAACAGCATTTCCCACACAGATAATGCCAGTTCAGGGAGCCCCTATTTGCCAGTCCTCAGAGTAAGCTAGCACTTATTCTTATTTTGAGATAAGGTCCTTCATGCTATTGGAAAGCTACTGGGCATTCTCTTGATTTTTACCATTTCCTGTCCAGGCCCTCTATGCCATCTTGGTTAAAACCCATTGTCAGAATCCACTTGGCTGATGTCTTTTAGATGAGTCACTCGCACCTTTACCATTCTCTCTCTGTATCATCTCTATATCTTTATTTCTCTATCTCTATCTCTATCTCTGTCTCTCTCCTCCTTCCAGCCTCTGATGTTTCCCAACTTGCAAAATATTTGGTTCCAATATTGTACTTGTAGTTTATTTGAGCCAATTAGGGGGACAGAGAATACTGTCATCAAGATGAACAGTCTTGCTTGCTGTGTTTCTGAAAATTCTTGGAGAGTAATTTCATACAACTAACATTATTCTTAATAATGAAGAACTGCTGGGCACCATGACTCACGCCTGTAATCCCAGCACTTTGGGAGGCCAAGGCGGGTGGATCACCTGAGGTTGGGAGTTCGAGACCAGCCTGACCAACATGGAGAAACCCCATCTCTACTAAAAATACAAAATTAGCCGGTGTGGTAGCACATGCCTGTAATCCCAGCCACTTGGCAGGCTGAGGCAGTAAATCACTTGAACCTGGGAGACAGAGGTTGCGGTGAGCCGAGATTGTGCCATTGCACTCTAGCCTGGGCGACAAGAGTGAAATTCCATCTCCAAAAATAAAATAATAATAGTAATAATAATGAAGAACTAAACACTTTCCCCTTAAGTTGGGAACAAGGCAAGCATGTTTACTCTTGCCCTTCTATAAGGCAAATAAATAAATAAATAAATGCTTTCTGATTGGACGAAAACATGTAAAACTGTCTTAATTCACTAATAACACAATATCGTTTGTAGAAAATCCTAAGGAATCCACAAAAAACTAGTGGAACTGATAAACAGTTTGTGAGGTTATAAGATTCAAGAACAATACACCAAAAAAAATTATACTTCTATATATTAACAACAAACAATCCAAAAATAAAATTAGGAAAACAATTTCATTTATAATAGCACCAAAAATATATGCAGCAATAAATGTAATAAAAAGAAATAGGAAATGTACACTAAAAACTACAAAACATACGTGAGACACACTAAAGAAGATCTAAATAAGTTTGAAGACATTCCGTGTCCATATTCACAGACTCAATATTGCCCAGGTGGCAATTTTTCCCAGATTTATAAATTTAACACATCCCTATCAAGATCATAGCAGCTTTTGTGTGTGTGTGTGTGTAATTCACAAATGAATTTTAAAATTTATATGAAAATGTAAAAGACCTAGAAATATCAAAATAATTTTTCAAAAAGAGAACAAAGGTGGAGGATTAATACTACTAAATATTAAAATTTACTCTAAGGCCATAGTAGACAAGTCAGCGTAGTGTTAGTGAAAGGACAGGCATAGAGATCAATGAAACAATTGAGAGTCCAGAAATAAACCTTACATTTATGGTGAATTGATTTTCAACTAAGGTGTCAAAACAATTCAATGAGGAAATTATAGCCTTTCCAACAATGGTGCTGGGACAATTATTAATAGACACCCATATACAGAAAAGTGAACTTCCCTCATAAAATACACAAAGATTATCTCATAGACCTTAATGTGGGATCATAGACACTGCTGGTGGGAATGTAAAAGATGTAGACACTTTAGAAAACAGATTGGCAGTTTTTCTTTCTTTTTTTTTTTTTTT